>NC_080392.1:18943771-19243824 GCF_028751815.1 Salvia miltiorrhiza | reverse complement strand
CTCGTCCTCGTCCATGACTACACCAGATTTCTTCCCTGAATGCGCGTGCAAACTTCAAGTGGAGATGAAAACGTCGCGAACACAGCTCAATCCTGGGCGAAGATTCTTGAGATGCTCCAACAAAGAGGTAATTTTGACGTTATTTTCGTTTTGAGTTTTTCTCTTGAGATGCTCCAACAAAGAGATGATCCAACACAGCTCAATCTTTGTTTTTGCAGAAACAATGTGGCTTCTTTGAGTGGGTAGATCCTGAAGTAAAGCCTAAAATTGAAGATGACGAAGATGAAAAATTGAACTTCTGGATTGGAGAATGCTATCGCCTAGGGAAATATGTGGAGGAAGATATGAAGCGAATTAGATTGTTGGAGAATGAAGTCAGACTCCTCAGAATGGAGAACGTCGAGAGCAGCAAGTGTTCGATGAAAAAGATGGTTGCATGTGCTTGTGTTCTGGGTGTTGTTTGTTTGGTGATTCAAGCTTTTGTTTCGTAGGTGTTGTGGGTGTTGTTTGGTTGGTGATTCAAGCCTTTGTTTGTTAGGTGTTCTTGGTGTTTGATTGTTAGGGTGTTATAATGAGATCTATTTTGTAGTGTCATTGTAATCTCATTTACAATCATGATGACAATGAATTTCTATGGATTTCAATGGATATATGCAAAGTAGATCAATAACATATACATAACAGATCAATAACATATACATAACTTGTTTAAGTGTTAATCACTTTACATCTCAGCAAAATGCTTGCAAAAACTACATCAAAAGAACATCAGTATGCTATCAGAGCAACATCAAAACAACAACAAATTTTCTTCAAGGATTGGATTGAGATTCTTGTGTGGGGCCCGTCAGGCAGATCTCTTCTCCCCTTGGGATTTGCTGCAGTCCACTCCCAGATGCAATATATGAATTGCCTGTTTGCTCTCCACAGTAAAGTCCTATTCCTTTGCTTGCCTACAATGAATATCATTTAACATAGCTCAAATGCAAATGGAATAAGAAACTAAAATGATCAAATATTATCAGATGCAATAGTTTTGGGATATACCTCTTGCCTCTCCATTGCAATATCCCTAGCCCTACCTTTACCCCTGCCACTGCCACTTCCCTTGGGCCTGCCTCTGCCCCTTCCTCTTGTAGTAGCCTCTGTTGTATCAGTAGGGTTTGTTGGGATTGTTGCTTCTGTTGGTTCAGGGATTGGGTACTTTCGAGGGCGTCCAGGCTTCCTCTTCTCACCATCAGGTTTCTGTACTTCATCATTCATACATCCTCTGGAATTATGACCCTCTTGTAAACACCGTTGGCATGTCATCTTACAACCAGTCTTTCTCAGCCTTGAAGGTTGTTTAGGGTCCTTCTCATCTGTGTCTCTTATTCTCTTCTTCTTTGGTCTGCCGGGCATGATCCTCACCTGTGGGGGTTGAACTGGATATCCCTCAGCCTTTGGCCACAACCTCTCACCATTGATTGGCTCAAGTGGGAAGGAGTATGCCCTCAAATAAGTCTCTGTGCTCAAATAGTTATGCACATAAACGGCTGGATCCTCCTTCATAAAGTTGATAGCAGAAACAGCATGCACACAAGGTATACCAGTTATCTCCCAACCTCTACAACTGCAAGTCTTCTCAGGAAGAGAGACAATAAACATGTCATCTTTGTTTGACACTTCAAACTTTCCTCCTAGCCCAGGGTGAGAAGTACAATACCTTGCTAGTGATTTAAGCTTCTCAAGTTTCTTCCTAACAGCTGGTGTAAGTATATCAGTGACAGTCATAACATGTTGAAACTTCTTATATTGTCTTTCCCTCAGCCCACTTCTAATGTCCTCTAACATATGGATGATATGTTTTCCCCTAGCACTCAGAATATACCCATTAAACGTTTCTGACACATTATTATCCATCATGTCACTCACACAGCAAGTTGAAAAGAAAGCCTTACAAAACCTGGTAGGATCTCTGTTCAGCAGATCATCATATGCCATCATATTTTCAGTTTTGAGAGTCTCCATGACTGCATCCCATTCCTCTACGTATGTGGCCCTGACTGCTTGCCAGAATAGGTTCTTCAATGCAACACCTTTGAACTGCTTTTTCCAGTTCATGTAGACATGGCGAGCACAATTTCTGTGCTCTGCCAATGGAGCCAACTCCTTGACAGCATTTGTTAGCCCCTGCATAGTAACATCATTTCAGTATGGACACAAGACATATAAAGCCATAGTAACATCATTTTAGTATGGACACAAGACATGGCAAGGCAAATACTAACCTTTTGCTGATCAGAAATCAGTGTAAAACCACCTCCAACAAGCCTCATTTTCCACCTCTACTACGGCCCAAGCTATTGGGTACATCTGGTTATTGCCATCCTTCCCTATGGCACATAACAGTTGCCCCCCTAAGTGTGTTTTCAAGAAACACCCGTCAAGACCAATAATTGGTCTACACCCCTCTAAAAAACCCCTCTTCAATGCAGAAAACCCAATGTATAACCCCTGAAATATACTACCATCACCACACAACAGTTCAAATCTACCTCCCCTATCCACCCTCATCAACTCAAGAATATAACTTCTCAACTTGTTATAGTGACCCTGCACAGTACCTCTTAGCAACTGCAATGAATGTGCCTTAGCTCTATACAACCTCCCATTAGGAATAGCTATGTTAAATCTCCTTTTAACATCATTCCTAAACTCTTCAATACACATCTGAGGTCTAACTCTGAAAACCTCTGTGTATTGTTCCCCAATCCACTTATAACTAGCCTGTTTATTACCCACTGCAAATGAACAAGTGTGCTCCTCCTGTAGAATTTTGACCACCAAAGAACTCTCTTTCTTCAGCATACTAGCAAACATTCTCCAGGGACAAGGATCCTCACAAAAAGCCTCACATTGCTCCTTGTTCACTCTCCTGAAATGAATAGGATAACCCTTTACAATGCTCCATGAAATCAGTGCCTTCTTGCATTGAAATCCATCCTCGAAACGCATACCCAACACTAATTTAAACTCAGACATATCTCCCCTAGGATCATACACTGACCTACACTGTTTACTCCTAACAATTTGCCCATCCGAGTCACTACTATCAGAACCATCCCTGTCAGAATCACCATATTCAGATAATCTATCTTCTACAGTCTCCTTCCCCACTTCCATGTCACCTATAACACCTAAGCTCTCCCTTATGTTAGTTCTTGCCTCTTCATACTCTTCATCTCCTGATCCTAACTCTTTATCCCCTAGTGAATCATCTGATTCAACAGGTTCTTCTTCAATATATTCAGGAAGAAAATCATCAGCATCCTCATCTGCAGTATCAACCTCCTCCACTGCCATCACAGGCTCCTCCCTACGCAACACCTTCTCTTTCCCCTTCCCCTGCCCACAGCTACTCTTAGTGGTAGTCACAGTCTTTGTAATTGTCTTAGTAACAGTTTCACTGACAGCCTTCACCTTCCCCAATTTGCCCTTCTTTCCATCATCCACATAGACACTAATAGACCTGATTGAAGATGTCATGCATCGAATCATCTGCATGACTTCTTTATCTTCGCGCACATCCATGAACACTAAACTTCGAGGAACCTTAAAAGCTAAACACCTCCAGGAAGTATAACCAAGCTTCTGGATTTCCTCCTCTAAGTCCAAATACCCGAACCTATCCTTATCTAGCCCGAATCTACTCTGCACTTCGCCACCTGAATACAACCTTCCTGAGCCTAAATTGACGAACTTACCTCCATGGTGTATGTACAACCCAAATTCGTCGCTGCAAACGAATGAAGTACCAAAATTCAATGCAATGTTCAAAGAAAATGAAATTTTTTGGCGCAAAAGAACTACTATCTGAACCCTAGAACGGGAAAATTTTTAGTGAAGCTTAGGGCACCAAAAACCCATGGGCGAAAACTCGAAAACAGTGGTAAATCGATATACCTGTCCCCCATTTTTGCAAAATCTCGTCGCCAATATCTCGTGTCTTCTTCGCGCGCAATATGTCGTCTTCTCCGCAGGTCAACTTCTCTCCACAGTTTCAGTCAATATAGTGAAAATTAGTGAGTGTGAAAATGGTGGGTGTGAAAATGGGACGGTGAAAATGGCGATTTAACCCTAACATTGACAATAGATGATAAGAAATGAAACGACGTCGTTTCAGCAGCTACCACGTAAGATCAGTTTCTGCCACGTAGGAGCCAGGTCAGACCGGAGTATTACCGGAGCTGAAATTCATGGAAAAATTGTTCCCGCCTTTAAGTTCAGGGAAAATTTGATAAAAATCAAAGTTCATGGAAAATTTGGAAATGGGCCCAAAGTTCATGGTTTTTGGCGTAATTAACCCTTGTATTAATCACTATCATGATTCATATTATAGTACGAGTTGCTAGGAGTTGACGTTGACTTCAGCAATATATTATAGTACGAGTTGCTAGGAGTTGACGTTGACTGCAGCAATAAAGTACGTGCATGCATTATTTAACATACACAAATACTCATGTGCAATCGGTTGTACCGTGCAACTGGTTTCTAGAATGACACTACTTCATTCGGGAAATGACACTTGAACATTTACGAATGACACTACTTCAATATACAAATGACACTTGAAGATCTTCAAGTGTCATTTCCCAAATGAAGTAATGTCATTCAGAAACCAGTTGCACGGGAGAGTACCTCATCTACATAAAACACCTAGGCTCGGAATCGGGTTAGTGGAGCAAGCTAGCAGCTTAGCAATATTGTAATTAAATAAGTAGGACATTTTTAGTGGTAAATTCTATGCTATGTCGATCGCCCTGCGCATCGATCACAATAGCCTCAGACGTGGCCCCTTTTTGGTAAATTAAAATTCATTTTTTTAGGGCTAAAAAATTCATTTGGTTATATCGTGTTAAAGAGAGCCCGAGCTAAAGAAGATGATTAAAACTGTATTTTTATCAATTGACGAAAGTGAGGCTCTATATATATGCTGAGCAAAGCTGACATAATAACTACCTAATAACTTGAGCTAACAGAATAACGTCTCTTCTTGATTGATTCGAATTGTTGATGTGGAGAAAATAAGCTTAATCCCATACACTCCCAACAAAGCTAGCCTGGTTCAGCAGCTACAAGATTCAAGCGACTTCGCAGCATACGAAAACGAGGCTCATCCGATAATGGCTTTGTAAACAAGTCTGCAACTTGCTCTGGAGAAGGAACAAAGCCAACTTCCATAACCTTTTCTCGCACATGAACATCAACTTCAATATACTTTGTTTTAACATGGAAAACAGGATTCCCAGCAATAGCAGTATTATCACTCCATCGCTTATGAGGGGAAGTTACGGTTGTTCCGTCTGTTCCAAGCATTCGTTCCAAAACACGTGTATCACCCTCACCTGCATTTACAAAGAGGTTACCCGTGTTAGCAACTAAGAAGCATAGGGACGAATACGAAATACGAAAACGATACAGGGATGAAAATATGTCATTTTTCAAAAAGATATGATACGATGCGCCAAAAATACGTTTTAATTTTTTTATTTAAAATATATTTTATACATATTATAAAGAAACAATGGTGTCAAATGGCTACATTGAAGATGCAAACACAATATTTGACCACTAATTGAAAAAACACAAATTATGCCCATTCATTAAGCAATATGCCTAATATACCCCCGACCCCACCCACCCCCCCCCAAGCCAATTTTTTTTTTTTTTTTTTACTTCCCCTGCCTTGTCTACCCCCCAGACCCCCGACCCCACCCACCCCCCCCCCCCACAGCCATTTTTTTTTTTTACTCCTACTGCCCTGCCTACCCCCCAGACCCCCGACCCTACCCACCCCACCCCCCCACCCACCCCCAAGCCAATTTTTTTTACTCCCCCTAGATAAAAATAAATCAAATTTTACTTTTGTTATTTTATTTTATGGCACTTACGGCACTATTAGTGTCATAAGTGCCAAAATGACCTTTTTAAACACTTCCCCTAGGGTTTAGATATTCCATTTAGGGTTTAGATTATCCATTTAGGGTTTAACATTTAGGGTTTAGCATTTAGGGTTTAAATGTTCCATTTAGGGTTTAGATGATGTTGTTGTTTCTATATTTGTTCTGCATGTTTGACACTTATGGCACTAATAGTGCCATAAGTGCTAAAAAGACCATTTTACTTTATTTTATTTTGGATTTTCGTTGGCACTAATAACACTATTAGTGCCATAAGTGCTAAAAAAAGTAAAATTTGATTTATATATTTTTATCTAGGGGGAGTAATTTTTTTTTTTTGGCTTGGGGGTGGGTGGGGAGGGGGGGGTGGGGTGGGTGGGGTCGGGGGTCTGGGGGGTAGTCAGGGCAGGGGGGGGTAATTTTTTTTTTGGCTTGGGGGTGGGTGGGGAGGGGGGGTGGGGTGGGTGGGGTCGGGGGTCTGGGGGGTTAGACAGGGCAGGGGGAGTAATTTTTTTTAGCTTGGGGGTGGGTGGGGTCGGGGGTCTTGGGGTAGTCAGAGCAGGGGGAGTAAAAAAAAAATTTTGTTGGCACTTATGGCACTAATAGTGCCATAAGTGCCAAGCTTGACACTTGTGGCACTAATAGTGCCATAAGTGCCTAACCCGACCCGCGTGCCTGATCCTACCCGGCACGCGACCCGCGCTCCTGACCCTACCCAATCCGCCCAATTAAGGGCAAAAACGTCCCAAAGCTATAAAAATGGCCAAATTTTTTGTTTTTTCAATGAGTGACCATAGTTTGTGTTTTATGATTCATTTTGGCTATTTCAAAATTTTACTCTATTATAAATTCATAATTCATCAATAAAATAAGCAAAACACTACTAATTCATGATAAAGTTAACCAAATAGCAAACAAAACATAGTCTTAATAGTTAATAAAACACACTCAAATGTTAGCCCTCTTCATTCATCATCCTCATTCTCTTCCTCTGTCTCTTCTTCTTAAATGTGTAGTATTCATAACTGCCAATATACAAATTAAAAATAAATTAAAATTGAATCCAGCCCTGCCCGTATTTAAATTGAAATCACCCACCCATTAACACCCATCAATCGAATCACCCCCCATTAACACCCATTGCCAAATTGAAATAAATCACCCAATCGAATCAACAACCCATTAACACCCACTGTCAATTTGAAAGAAATCAACCCACACCTATTATAATTCGACTAAACCCTAGCTCCCTAAGTGAATTAAAGAAACAAAATTAGAATCCTACCCGGCTATAGTCGATGGCTCTAGGCGCTCAACTGGCGGAGGCCTCTGGTAGCGACGACGTAGGGCGACGCGACGGTGTGCGTAGAGAAGAAGAGGGCTTAAAGTTTTTCAGATTGTGGAAGCGCGCTAGAACTAGGGTTTCAGGTTTGAACTTTTGAAAAAACGTATTTTTAATGGTCAAATGTATTTGACCGTATTAAAAAGGTATTTTTAATTAAAATTAGATTAAAATTCAGGAAAAAAATACGTCCCAGGGAACGTGTTCTGGGCGTATTTTCCCGTATCATCCCCGGGGACGTCACCAGAACGAGTACGCCCAGCCAGAGGGCGTCCCCATGCTTCAGAGGTTAGCAATGGTAGTTTCCTTCCTAGCGGCTCTTACCGAAGACTCGGGCTCATTAGTGTTGATTTTGTGTCCCTTGGGGCTTAGCGGGTTATCCTCTATGTCCATTATGGGATTGACGGGAACTCTCTCAAGCGATAAGCCAACGTAGGAAGAGCTTATGACCAGGATAGTTAATCTCATTAACTGATACTCCCTCCGTCCACAAAAACTGTGTGTTTATTACTATTTTCGTCCGTCCATAAATTTTGTGTATTTTCTTTTTTTAGAAACTCCCTTTATACTTTAAACCACATTCACACTCAATATTTACAAAATACTTACCCTTTAACACTAAAATCAAAATTTTCAACTTTTTCATTAAAACCCGTGCCCTCCACTCCACCACACACTCTTTGTGGACGGAGGGAGTAATTTCTGGGATTATAAACTGAAAGGATAGATTGGGCATGGGGCTGTTGCGTGCGTGACGCGTGACAATTGGGGGCGTAACTGTCTTGTGCCTATAACCAATTGATGTACAAGTGTAGTAAATATATTTGAACCGATGACCGAGTGAAACGCTCATGTTTAGTGAGTCACACCCAAGTCATAATCATTTTTTTATTTGACCAAGTTACTCTTTTATTTCAGTTCAGTTTGTTTACGCGCTTTGTCCTCAAGAGCGTTGAGACCAAGATAATCAGAAACATAAACCCTTTTTAGTTACACACTTGCAAAGGATATTATACTCAATTCCCTGTGGATTCGACCCTGGACTTACTGCTCGTTAGTATAGCTTTGGGCACAAGACTTTATTTGCACGAAGCTAAACGACGACTTCGTCAGTACGACTCGTCAATATTCTTTGATTGCCAAGGCCCCACGGTGGGCGCCAAGTTGTTGGAGATGTATCTGACAATTACCGAAGTGACATTAGTTGCGTCTGAATCGATGGGCACTAGCAACTTAAAATCATGAGCAACGTTAAAGCCCTCTCTAAGGAGCACCGGTGGAGGTGTCGATAAAAGGGCATCTAACGTTCAAGTTAGTGATTTGATATAAATAACAGACGCAAATAACGTAATAAAAAATAAGCAATAGTTAAGAGGAGATAGTAATAAGTGGTATATCCGAAAGATCGGGATGTCCCGGTGATCAGAGCTAGAGTTATTGAGCATTGTGGATGAGGGGTGACAGACGTCCAGACTAGCAGGGCTAGCCGAGCGATCACAACCTGGAGTCTTGTGAGCATGGAAGTGAATGGGAGAATGAGGGATGTGCGATTGCAAAAGTGGATACGAGTGGTAGTGAATGCCCTATTTCATTAATGAATTGGTGTGTATATGTGATAGACCTACGGGGAGGCGGCTAGGGTTAGGGTTTTGCTGGAATGTCGTTGCAACCTTAACGGTTTCGACTTCTTAGGACCTTAGGCAAACCTCCGTTTACCCAGAAGCCTAGGTCAAACTTGCTCCAAAGAACTTGTTCTTTGAAGTATAGTTGGCAAGTTTTCAAACCTCCTTTCGAGAGATAGAATCGAGTGTTTGAGTGGTAAAGGAGTTCAGGAAGGTACTCTGACTCCGTGAGATCCTAGCGCGGGTTGTGCTAGGAGTGAGAAATCCAACGCGAGTGAAGTGTTGGTACTGAAGAGTGGAATCTTCAGTGGTACGGTTGTGTGCACCCGGTAAGCACACGGTTCGGTTTGCAGTGCACCAGTTAAGCACTTGCGGAGTGGATTGTTGGTCTGATCAACCGACAGTGGATGTAGGAAGTGTTTTCCGAACCACGTAAAAGTCTCTGTGTTATTTACACCTTTCAGTTTTACATTCTTACTTTTATTCATTCATTTGATAAACTGAATATATTCTGATTAACTGCAAAGAGAAACCTAAGACTAACAACGTGCTCAATTGAGGCTATTACGAAACAAAGTTATTTCCGCTGCGTATGATATCAGTCTGACTGATTTATCATCTGATAATCAGGAAGAGTGATATCATCTCTGTTTTTAGCAAACTCGACTAAAGCCTTTACGTGCATCAGTTAAGTTCCAGTAACTTAACTGATAACTCCTTACTGAAGAGTTTTTCAGTATCAGTCGTCAATCCTGTTTGGTCAAAACTCCTTTATATTAACAGGTGTCTTAGTTTGCTTGTAAAGTTTTGTTTTGATCTCTATCTTGAGATCCCTCTGTTTTAGAGGAGAAAAATAGCCCATAGGTGTATTCCCCCCCCCATACACCTATTCGAAACCCTCCGGACCTAACAGTCGATATCCGCCACCGCCAACCCTCTGCAAACCTTAATTTAGTGTTGCCCCAGGCTTCGACGCTAGAGGGTGGCGACGACCGGGCTCAAAACCCTATATCTGCGCCGCCCCATTCATCTATTCATCTGTCGTCTGTCGATATTCGCCGAGGAGGGAGAGGTGGCCTCCGGCCTGAAAATCCTAAATTTGAAACCACCCCTTGTTCTAGTCCTCCCTCTTCACTCGCTCTCGTCCCTAGCCACCCCCGCACGACTGTGATCTGCCTAAGCTGTGGGGGACGCGGCAGCTCACGGCCTGAAAACACCCGCCGCCCCTCTGATTGTTGTTGCTATCTCAAAAATGGTCTCCTCTCCGGTGACGAAACCGACTCTGACGATTGGGATCTGAAATTTGGAAGCAGTGGTTAGTTGGCGGCTGTTGCAGAGCTCGAGAAGGAGATGAGGACTCTAGAGGAGGAGTGTGATGCGATGATGGCTTCGATTGCGGAGTTGGAGAGCGATTTCAAGGTTTGTGATGAAGAAATTTCTGAGACCAAGTCGCCGACTGAAAATTCATATTACAATTTTTTCAGTTTTATTTTTGGTTACATTAAATTCAGATTTATTTTTCGGTTACATCAAATTTTTCAAATCTGCCACAATCTTTTTCTGATTTGTTTTTGGCATGAACATAATTTTTTTTAAACAAAATTAAGATTATTTAAAAATACATTAAATAAAAAAATTAAAAATATTCAGATTATTATTTTTAAATTATTTACTTAAAAATAATTCATAAACTTTAATTAAATTGGTAATAACTTAATCCTAAATCCACCAACCACACTTAAACTACTAAACACTAATTCCTTAAATCCCGTGCCGAAAAGAAATGTATCATCTTGGTTGGGACGGAGGGAGTAGTACTTTGTTTCAATAACACGAGTAGTTAATTTTCTTGATTATGTGAGAATAATGAAACACTAGTCCAAATATTTGTGAGACCTAATTGGTTGTTTAATTGATTTAATTGGATTTTGATTTGTTCCCTGAGTAGAGAATTTTAATCTGGTTTTCTTGAGCCCGGTTACCTTAGGTTATTTAGATTAGTGTCAATTAGTTCCCTCAATCCGTAATTATTGGAATCAGGCTAATTAGTGACGAAGCTATCGTACCGGTAGTACAGAATAAATTGGTAGACAAATTATTACTTGTGTTTCTTGGGTAATTTGTCTAAATCGGGTTCCTACATCTTAATGTTATTGAAATATTAAATCTAGGTTTGACGTTTCAAACTAGGTTGTGTTTTGATAAGGGAAATAGTTATATCTGGCATCTATAGCTATCTATTGATAAAGTAAGTGGGAATTGGCGTACTTCCACTGCATTCTCGGTATCCTATAACTGATTGGTTCATGAAGATTAATTTATCTTTGCCTCTATGATCAGAGTAGTGACTAGTGTGTTCATGAGAATTAATTATCTTTGCGTTTATGATCATAGTAGTGACTAGTGTGGATTTATTCGAAGTCGAGTCCGTTTTATTCTTGTTTTATCTCTTATTAGTATTTACTTATTTTCTTAGTTTATAATCAATATCTCTCATATTTAAGGCGTGGTGGCTACACCAACTTGGTCTTTAGAAAATTGAGTGCTTTTACCCATTCTATGTGGTTTGACCATGCTTATCGATATACTATTATAATTCTTAGCTAGTTGCACGAATTATTTGGTGGTAAATGACGATCACCAGATGCCATATTTTTTGTATGATAACACGGAAGTAATTCTGTCTGCCTCACTTAAAATTAATTATTCCCTTCGTCCCACTTCAAATTACCAAAATTCTATTTTGGGTTGTCCCACTTCATATGACCCAACCCAAATTTAGAAATAAAATTGGGAATTTAACACTACTTTTTGGGTTGTCCCACCATCACTTTACACCTTTATCACACATTTCTTAATCTTTGTGTTCAATTTTTTTTGGTTCATTTGAAGCAGGACGGAGGGAGTATAATTTATTGAAACTAAATAGATATGTTGCACCATTAGCACAAACTATAAATCAAGATATTATAATTTTATTATTCTAAATTATAATTATTATTCTTAAATTAAATATATAAGAGGTACATAATAGGAAAATGAAATAAAATGTACACTTATCCAAATTTTCTAATGCATTCATAACCATATATTACTGAAACCTAAAAGATTTAATTATGTACTCTCTCCATCGACGATATCATTTTCACATTATGGACGACACGAATTTTAAGGAAAAGATAAATAATACTCCCTCCGTCCCATTAAAGTTGGCCACTTTCTAAAATAGGAAAGATTTGATTTAATTAAACCATTAAATTAAATTTAATTAAGATTCTAAGTTAATTAAAATATCTCATCTCTTTCTCTCTCTATTATGCCGTGTCTCTATCTCTCTATATTCGCCCAAAAGACACACACACACAACAGCCGCCTTCTCTCTTCTTCTCCGGCGGCACGCCACTCCCATGGCCGCCGCCGCCTCTCGCCCCCCGGCCGTCACCGCCTCTCGCCTCTCCGGCCGGATGCCACTGCCTCAAGTTTATCTCTTCTCATCTCTCACATCTTCCTCTGTCTGCGCCGCGACCGCCATGGCTGCCGCCTCTCTAGTCTGCGCCGCGACCACCGCCACCTCTTTGGTCTGCGCCAAGACCACCGCCTCTCGCATCTCCCTCTGTCTTCTCATCTCTAGCATCTCCGTCTCCAATTAGAGAGGTGACGCGATTTGGGGGCTAGGGCTTTCAGGCGGCGGCGGCGACGACCCTTTGTAATTTCGGAGTCGCGCCGCCTTCCTGGTCTCTGTAATTCTGGCAAGAGTGCGAGCCCTAGCCCCTTGGTCTCTGTAAATTCTAATTTGCTTCATTTCTTGGTCTATGTAAATTCTTTTATGTTTAATTTCTTGGTCTCTGTAAATTCTTTTTTTTGCGCCATTCGTTGGTTGATTTTCCAAATCAGAGAAGAGGAGGCTTGATTTTCGTTGGTTGATCGGATAATTTTTTCTTTTTTTTTTGGATTTTGGACCTGATTGGAGGAGATAAGACTTGGGCAAGATTTGGTGTCATTTTTTCTTTTAGTTGGACTTGGAGTTGGGTTTCAGATCGAAAGAAAATGGGGGATTCTTGACAGTGGCTGATGGCGGCGACTTCGCTGGAGGAGGGAGGCCGTGGATGAGAGGTGGCCGGTGGGCAGGTGGAAGAAAGTAAAAGGAGGAAGAAAGTATCGTAATTAACTCAATAATTTTGGTGGCCTCGCTCAATTAAAACATAACACTTAATTTATTAATCTCCGTGCCGAAAAGAATGTGGCCAACTTTAATGGGACGGAGGCAGTACTTCCTCTGTCCCATTACAAATGTCCCATTATTTTTGGGCACGAAGATTAAGAAATGTGTAATTAGTAGATAAAGTGGGTTGATGAAAATTATTTAAATATTAGGTATAGAGAGAGAATATGTTGCCAAAAAAGTAATGAGACATTTGTACTGGAACATCTCATTATGAAAAGTGAGACATTTGTAATGGGATGGAGGTAGGAGTTGATAATAATAAGTATTGTTGTGAGTGGAGTTTGGGTCCCACTATAAATATGTGGAGTAAAATAAAGTGTTACATGGACCCTACTACTATAAATGGAAGTGAAAATGATATTATGAACGAATCAAAATGGCAAAAGTGGAAATGATATCGTAAACGAGGGAGTATTATTTTTGTGATCCATATTACAATGATATCTTCATGAGAACCTAAACACATCTTACTTTCTTTATTAGCATTCCACATCCATAATTTAAGAATTTAAACTCAAACAAATTAGTATCCACTTTCCCTCAGAACTTGATAATAACCTTGACACAGTCAGGCTGTTTCATGTACTCCATAAATCCTTTATTCACATCAGCAAGTGAAACCTCATGAGTTATGAGATCACCAAGATTGATTTCCTGCTCAAAAACCACCACAGTTTTCTCACACTCCAAGCCAAAACAGTCTAGAAAATCAAGCAGATAATGGTTTTATTACCTTGTTGATACATTTCTCAACGATTTTAGGAAGATCAGAGTGAATTCTTACACCAACAAAGGTTGTCCCCTTAATCGTCCTCCCGAGCAACAAGGGAAAGTAGTTAAGCTCTGCCTTCTCCTCCGCTGGAGCACCGATCAGCACTAGCTCCCCGATTCCCTGAGGGGGCATTTACTTTTGAAGATTAGTTTAGAACTTAGATAGATAAAAATAATACATGCTAATTCGTTGTAATGTTAAATAAATTGTAACACTAATTGAGATATTCCAAGGCCATTGAGGATTTCTCTCATTTTCGCTACTTTTCTTGTTTCATATCCAATATTGCTAATGCTAGTAGTAGCAGTAGTAAGATCCTGATGGTTGAGGGGCCATACACTTTTTATGCTTAAAATGGCTTCGTTGAGGAGGGAGGGAACGCCCGTGCACTCGATGCAGTAATCCACACCTAGTCCACCAGTGGCCTCTTGGATCAGTTGTGAAATAGGTTTATCATAATGCTTAGGATTAACAAAGTCTGTAACCCCGAAGGCTTTTGCCTTGTCGCGTTTCATATCATTAATATCGATCCCAATAATCTTGGAGGCTCCTAGGATTTTTGATGCCTTGGCAGCCTGCATTCATTAAGTTAGTTTGAATGGAAAACAGAGTAAAACAGAGGATTGATTTATTGTGCTTCTTACTCCAAGTCCAACGGCACCAAGGCCTAATACTGCAACAGTTGAACCCCTTTCAACTTTGAGTTCTTTCCATGCTCCTCCATAACCTGTTGTGAAGCCACACGTAAGGAGACTGGCATGGGAAAGCGGCAGCCTCGGATCTACCTTAACCACGTAGTTGGATTCAACAACCGCGTATTCAGACCAAGTCGAGCAGCTAAACATTTGGTAGATCCTTTGCCCTTTAGCAGACATTCTTGATGTTCCATCAGCCATTAGGCCAAGTGTTAGAGGAAACTGGGAGCAAAGGTTCGTCTTCCCCGACAAGCAGTTCGAGCATCTCCCACACTCTCCGACATAGAGTAGCATCACAGTGTCCCCCACCTTGAGGTCCCTCACTTGTTCTCCAACACTCTCGATCACACTGCAATTTAATAATGTTCAACTATGTTTTCATCTTTGTTTTGTTTTCGTCTCTTGAAATGGAAGCAGATAGAGACTTACCCTACTCCTTCGTGTCCAAGGATCCGAGGGAACATGGGCTTAAACACGAACACGACACAAGAAAAAACAATAGGGGATTATCGAGACATGAAATAGTGAGGTGCACATATAGTTTGTACTATTACAAAAAAAAAAAAAAATCAATATATAAATTTAGCCCCTAATTTTTAACTTTTCTCAAAAGATTGTCCCCAACTTACATATTCACTTAAAAGATCCTTCATTTTTATTTATTTATTTATTTTATTTTATTTTTTTGTACGACGACGGAATAACGAGTTACTTAGAAGAATTTGCATTTTATTTAGGATAAATATCATAAAAAACCTCTGAAGTATACTCGCTTTATCAAAAATTCCCTGAAACTTTCAAAATGTTCTCTAAACCCTCAAACTATTGGGTTTTTATCAAATATATCCCACATCTATTTTTCGATCACCAAAAACGTGATGTGGCTCGTCGGATGCCACAATATAATTTATGTTCTATTTTTTTAAAATGCAATGGCAAAAACGACTTCGTTTCGTACCATATCATTTAAAAAAATTCACTTTGAAATTTAAAATTCGTTCCTATTGTGTTTGAAATTCACTCTAATAATCTAGAATTAGGGATAAACACAATAGAATATGGTACGAAATGAAGTCGTTTTTTTCATGCCATTTAAAAAAAGAAAATATAAATTACATTGTGGCATCCGGCGAGCCACATCACGTTTCTGATAACCGAGAAATAGATGCGGGATATATTTGATAAAAACCTGATAGTTTGAGGGTTTAGAAAATATTTCAAAAGTTTCAGGGGTTTTCATGATGTTTACCCTTTTATTTAAGTATAAACTTTCAGAGAAAAAAAAAAAAAACTAAATCTTATGAGAGTTCATTTAAGAATCTGGGAAAGTGACTCATCATTCAGTCATCGAATTTTGAAAGGCGGGACATGAATCAAACTTTCACAAGAATTGAGGATTTTTTAAGTGGAAATATAAATTGGAGACAATATATTTTTTGAAAAATACTAAAAAATTGGGGACACACGCTATGATTAAAGCTTACAAAAATGAGTTTCTTACATAGAGGGAGCCTTTCCAACATGTGGTATCTGTATGGCACATGCTGGCATACAACATCTTGATCCTAACTTCAGTTGATTTTGGTGGTTCCACTTGAATTTCTTCAACCTTCAAGGGCTCCGATTGTTTCCATGCCACGGCAGCTGCAGCAGGGATTGTTGAACAAGGATTCATCATATTTTTACATGTAAATCATACAAAATTTGAGACATAAGTGAAAAGAAATGAAAAGCTGCACCTTTGCAAGTTATGACTCCTGGAGTGGTGTTACCAGCCATTGTTGTTTTGTCTTGCTAATTATGCTCTTTGGGGAGGACAATCATATCACATATCTATATATAGATATACATGTGGAGCAGTGGAGGAGGAGGATCAAATCATTTCTTTTTCCATTAATTTGTAGGGAATTATGAATCATTCTTAATTGTTTTATTATCATAAAAATTAATTTATTATACAAAACGCATGATCATAAAATATGCATTATTGTATATATAAAAATGCATTATTCCACATAAAAATCAATCTTGGTTTCTCATTTAGTCAATATTTATGAACAAAATTATTTCAAAGAAATATTTATCAATCAGATTGGTTTTTAGTTTCTACACTTGAGATGACTCGCACCAAAATCTATGCATATATATATATATGGTGTGGTAATTTAAAATTTTAAGATGATTATTTTTTTCTTGCCTCTTTCTTTTTCTCGCTTCTTTTATGTTTTTTTCTCTTTCCTTATTTACACTGTTGTAATTGTTGTTATTATATTTCCTCTTCTCTTTTGATAAGGATCAGGAAATTATAGATTTGAGCCATTTATTTGTTGCTAAAAAATTATATTTTTTTGTTCTTTAAGTTATTGTTATTATTATATTTTTAAATTATACTCCCTTCGTCCCGTTGAAAGCGATCACATTCTTTTCGGCACGGAGATTAAGAAGAGGATTATTATGTTTTAATTAAGTATGGTCCACCAAAATTAAAGAGTTAATTAAGTGTGGTCCACATTCTTCTTTTCACTGCATCTGTTCTATTTTCTGGCCGCCGGCATTGGAGATGCCGGCGATCTACCTAAAATCCAAAAAATGTGTCGGCGGTCGTCCTAAAATCTAAAAAATCTCTTGCCACTGAGAATCGCATAGCCAAAAGCCAAAAGCCGAAAACCAAAAAATCGCATAGCAATAAGAACAAGAATTTAATTTGGGTATTCAATAAGAACAGAAAATGAATAGAAAAGAAAAGAAGAGTCTTTGAACTTCGTTTAATGTCGTCGTCTGAGTTAGAACATAAGGGAAAGGGGCGGTGGTGGCACCCTTGGGGCTACTGCTCGCCGGGAAACTAAGGGTGATGGCCTTGTTGCCACCGTCTGACTCGGGAAATAGGGCGGAGGCGGCGGCTGGTTGCTATGAGAGAAGCTGAGGCGGTGAGTTTAGATCTAGGATTTGTGAGAGACCGAGAGGTGCTATTTGGGCATGAGCTCATAGTGGCTGTGTGCATTCTATTTCAGAGAGAAGAAGAGGAAGGTTGAGGGAGATGACCGACTGCCTCACCACCGCCAGCAGAGATGAGAGACCGAGAGAGCGAGGGGTGAGTCAGCGGCTGGTTGCTATGAGAGAAGTTGAGGCGGTGAGTTTAGATGTAGGGTTTGTGAGAGAAGGGCGACGCCGTGGCTGGGGAAAGGGAATTAGGGGGCTGGGCGGCGGCCGATGTTGTTGTCGTCTGCTAGATAAGAAGAAAAAAGGGGGAGAGGCTGTGTTTTGGGGGGAGGGGAGGCGACTGAGTGTGCGTGTGTTATCTTAAAGAGGGTTTAAGTTTAATTAATTAAATTAAATAATTGAACTTAATTAAATACTAAACATTTTCATTTTAATTAAGAAAGTGGCTACTTTTAGTGGGACAAATCAAAATGAAAATATGGCCATTTTTATTGGGACGGGGGGAGTAGTAGTTTTTAGTGCAATTAAGGACAGGAAATTGTATTAATTTTAATGTGAATTTGTAAATAAAACATTAATTATATATTTTAAAATTAGAATTTAAAATATTATATGGATTTAGTTAATTATGTGTACAATTTATTTATGTAAACATATTTATTGTTATATTTTTTTTATATTATTCATATTTTTTTGATTTTTAATTAGTTTTGTGTTATTTAAATATGAACTTTTAATAATATATAATACAATTTGAACTTTTAAGAGCCCAAAATTATTACATTAAATGACAACTATTAATTTTGATATATTGATGGTTTAGTGTTATTTGCTCAAAACGAGATTGACTTAAATTATTAGCTTTACAATCTATAAAATTAAGCCGAAAAATACACGAACTTTCACGAAATTTGCAAATTGCACATGAGCTTCAAAAATAGCCCCAGAATACATCACCTTTGAATTTAATCGCAAATTGCACACGCGTTGACTAACACCTTGATTGGCGGTGACGTGGCGATCGGAATTTGTTGACGTGGACGATTTTCCGATGTAGTAAAACGACGTCGTTTTGTCAAGCTCTTTTAAATTAAAAAAAAAATGGAAAAATCATTTTGTTTCAGTTTTTCCAGTTTCCGGCGAGGAGGCTCTCCTCACCGCGCACCGCCTCTCCGCCCACCTTCCTCGTCACTCCAGCGCCACCTTCTGCCCCATCCCGACGCACCCTGCTGCCACCACCGCTCAGGCCAGCGCCCCAGATTCGCCGCCTTTTCCAGACGCCGAGCACCACCTCCACCTCCACCTCCACCGTATCGCACAGCGCGACCTTGTCTCCAACCGCTGCGTTCCACCACCACCGTTCGCCGCCAATCCCCAAATCCAGAACAAAAAACCACCCCTCTCTCTCGGTCAACGATTTTAGGAGGTTTTGCTTGTTTGGGGTTCTAAAATCGCTGCTATGCGATTTCTAAAATCGAGTGGTTGGGGTTCTAGGGCTTAGGCGGCGGCTGGGTCGGAGAGAAGGGGGAGGTCGATGAAGGAGGAGGGTTTGCAGAGTGCGAGGCGGCGGAAGTCGCGGGGGAAGAGGAAGGGCGGCGGGCGGCGGAAATGTCGAAGGCCAAATCCTTCAATAGATCAAATCGAAGGCTAAATCCGGTGGTGGTGGGGATTTTTGTGATGGTGGTGGTGGTGGAGATGACGGAAAACAGTGGTGGTGGAGAGGGAAAACGGTGGTGGTGGAGAGGGAAAATGGTGGTGGCCGGCGGTGGTGGTTTGAGAGAGAGAGAGATGATTTTTGTTTTTTTTTTAATAAAAATGACATGTGTATTGCCAAATCAATTAAATTGCCACGCGTATTGCCACATACAATAAAAATGCCACGCGTATAGTCCATGTCATCGCCGGTCAACTTTAATTATGGCCGGAGTTCTCGCCGTGTGCAAATTACAACAAAATCAATAGCTCATGTATTCTGGGGCTATTTTTGAAGCTCATGTGCAAAATGCAAATTTGGTGAAACTTCATGTATTTTTTGGCTATTAACCCTTATTATTATACAATACTCATTAAATTTAATATTATACTCCCTCTGTTCCATTACAAATGCCTCATTATTTTTGGGCATGAAGATTAAGAAATATGTAATTAGTAGATAAAGTGGATTGGTGAAAATTATTTAAATATTAGGTATAGAAAGAAAATATGTTGTCAAAAAATGAATGAGACATATGTAATAAGACATCTTATTATGGAAAGTGAGACATTTATAATAAGACGGAGGGAGTACTCATTAATGGGATAAGAATCAAGCCAAACTAACTTAAATGATAAAAATAATCAAGGGCCTTGGGATATCCCAAAGTTTCAATTCATTAAAGTAAACAAAGAATTAGCCTTATTATTTTGAAACAATGTAGTCAAATGGCCATAATGAAGATTGAAAATCAACTTATTGGCCCCTAATATTAAAACATCAAAATATGACCATTAATTAGGTGGTATGCCTAATTTGCCCTTTTTACTCGGCCGCTGGGGTGATTGCGCGACCGCTGGATGATTGCGCGGCCGCTGGAAGCTTATGGGTGAGTTGCGCGCTCGCGGGGAAAAACCAGCGCCCGCTGCGCGTATGACACTTATGACACTAATAGTGCCATAAGTGTCATACGCATCATTTTATTACTTGATTTTATTTTGGATTTTTATTGGCACTTATGGCACTAATAGTGTCATAAGTGCCAAAAGAACCATTTTAAACACTTTCCCGTAGGGTTTAGATGTTCAACTTAGGGTTTAGATGTTCCATTTAGGGTTTACATTATCCATTTATGGTTTAGATGTTCGATTTAGGGTTTAGATTATCCATTTAGGATTTAGATGATCCATTTATGATTTCTTGTTTCTATTACTGTTGTTTATGTTGCACGTATGACACTTATAGCACTATCAGTGCCATAAGTAGTGCCATAAGTGCGAAAAGGACCGTTTTACTTTGTTTTATTTTGGATTTCCGTTGGCACTTGCCAAAAGTGCCAACGGAAATCCAAAATAAAACCAAAGTAAAATCTTGACACTTATAGCACTAATAAGTGCCAACGGAAATCCAAAATAAAACCAAAGTAAAATCTTGGCACTTATAGCACTAATAGTGCCATAAGTGTCTAACCCAACCCGGCACGCGACCCGCGCGCCTGATCTTACCCGGTCCGCCTCATTAAGAGTAAAAACGTCCAAATCATTAAAAATGGCCAAATTTTATGTTTTTTCAATATGTGGCCATAAATTGTGTTTTATGCTTCATTTTGACTACTTCAAAATTTTACTCTATTATTTTTATCTATCAGAGTTAATCCTCCAATGTAAACAGCCCTAAGTTGATAATATTGTTATTAATTTATATACTATTTTAAATAAAATATAAATATTTAAATTAATATAATTTTTTATTACCAATTAATCTGACTCATAAATAATGATAATTTGATATTTTTATATAACATAAAATTTTGAAAATAAATAAATATATATTGTAGTTCGTGCATAGCACAGGAGAGCACGGGAGAGCATACGTACTAGTACTATTTATTCATGACTTTTGAGAAGGTGATGCATTCAAGAATTGTAATTGTGCCCTCCTATCTCCGTCGTCTACAGTTCTACGAACTAATTCTTCCCCCTATATATCTTTGTTAAATGTCATTTATTGTTTGTTATATACTATTTTAATTAGACCAATTAATTCTACGAACGAATTATATATTCCCCCTATATATCTTTGTTAAATGTCATTTATTGTTTGTTATATACTATTTTAATTAGACCAATTAATTCTAGGAACGAATTATATATTCCCCCTATATATCTTTGTTAAATGTCATTTCTTTTTTATTATATATATTTTTGTAGATCATGCCTTTTAGATATCTATGTCTTTAGAGTTTTTCCTCTTTTGTGAAGTTAATTTTCATAAGTTTTCATATACACTAAAGAACTATGCCTCACCTTGTTGTCTATAAATTAAATTGTTCAAATTTTATAGATGATACATTTTTTATTTTTTTATAAAATTATTAATTTTCACAACAAATTTATATTAAAATTTATTTTTACGGTAAATATTTGTATATATTCCTATAAGAGATATACTTTCCTCTCTCCACCCTAAGAAATATTTATTTGATTTTATGAAAAGTATCACAAGTTTTTGAGAAAAAATAAAAAATATAAATATAAATAAAAACACTTCAATTAGGAATTAAATTCAGAATCTCTAAATTCATAAACTAATACATCACTTTTCATTGCACCATAACATTAATTTTATATTCTTTTATGAAAAATCCTTGTATATACGTTGTTCGACGCGGATAAAAAAAAAGAGATCAAGTTAACTCATGACCGGATCAAATACACGAGACCTGTGTTTTTCATATGGGTTTTATTAGGTGAGATTTTAATGAAGCCTTGAGGAGGTGACAACTTGTGCACTCCCATGTTTAGGTTTTTGTTGCTTTCTCGTATAAATATTTGTGTTTTCCGTGCAAGTTTTATTCTGTGAGATTTTAATGAAGCCTCTTGAGGAGGTGACAACTTGTGCACTCCCATGTTTAGGTTTTTGTTTGCTTTCTCGTATAAATATTTGTGTTATCTGCACAAGTTTTATTCGGTGAGATTTTAATGAAGCCTCTTGAGGAGGTGACAACTTGTGCACTCCCATGTTTAGGTTTTTGTTTGCTTTCTTCTATAAATATTTGTGTTTTTTGTACAAATTTTATTCAGTGAGATTTTAATGAAGCCTTTTGATGAGGTGACAACTTGTGCACTCCTATGTATAGGTTTTTGTTTGCTTTAAATAGCCTTATATATCTTAATGGGTCATTGCACACCTGTATAAAAGTCGAACATGTGGGCGAGTCTATCTGCAATGTAACACCCTAAAATTTACTAACAAACATAATATTTTTCTTCATAATCTCAAGTTGACATATAACGGTAAAAGAGCCTAAATACGACTTTGTTTTAACATCAAAACACCAAATCAACAAAAATAGGTTCAATTTCAGAAAAGTTCACCATTTTTGAAAAAACATCTAGCAAACCTTAAATGACCAAACACTTATACGTCAAGTTTAACATTCATAAAATAAATTTAAACCAACTACTAAAAGACCCCACAAAGTAAAACAAGTTTATTCTCAAAACGACTCGAAGAGATTTAATGATTATAAAGTCTAACGTTCAAAGCGGAACCAATAAGCATGAAATAAACTTCACAACACCCAATCCGCCACTGCTCCAAACTCACTGACCTAAAAATATTTTAAATAAAAGGGGGTGAGCATAAAAACATACTCAGTGGTGGGAAACAATAAGGAATAGATTTATCCAAACGTGTATTAGATTATGGAAAGTGACAATCATTCACAACCTTACTCACCAGCACAACATAAATAGCACATTTGCCTCACCGGCAAGTAATCCAACCTCACAGGCATGTAACCATTCTCAACATTGCCTCACAGGCAAACAATCCAGCCTCACTGGCAAGGAACACAATCAACATTGCCTCATAGGCAAGTAATCCAACCTCACAGGCATGGAATCATTCTCAATATTGCCTCGCAGGCAAACAATCCAGTCTCACTGGCATGGAACACAATCAACATTGCCTCACAGGCAAGTAATCCAGCCTCACACGCATGTAACCATTCTCGACATTGCCTCACAGACAAACAATCCGGCCTCACTGGCATGGAACACAATCAACATTGCCTTACATGCAAGTAATCCAGCTGCCCCGCTGGCATAGAATAATAATAACCGACATGCTCAACTGTGTACAGGACCATGTCATTCTCGTCGTCCACAAACCACGTTGCCATAATCACCAATGTACATACCCACCGTATGCAAAACTCGTATCTCAATCACAATATACATGTTGAATTTATAGAAAATATTTCATAAATAACTTTAAATCACGTGGCAATTGAAAACATATTTATTGAGTTAGAAGAAATTTCACCTACCTCAAAATCAAACACGACAGAAGAAATTCAATCAATTTTAAGACAATGATCCTAGCTACGCCGTACCTAACCAATTAGTACCAGCCTTATAAGATGTTGGGAACCTTGTGGAATATCCTAACCCTTGTTTTGATGATACCAAAATTCATAGGACTTAAATGTAATAGACTAGAATCGTTTTTGAACTCAAGTGTTAGAGTTCGTTTCTAGTTTAGTTGCGGTGTCAAAGACTGAAGACTGAAGACTGAAGAACGAAGACTGAAGACTGAAGACTGCAGTTACCAACTGAAGTATCAATTGAAGAATCAGTTGAAGACTGATTATTTAATGCGCGCCATGGACTGATACTAAAGTCAAGTATCAGTTGAACATTCCTCCTAGGCCTGATCTTCCAATGTTCAGAGGAAGCCACGTACGCTCAAGTACAGCCGCATTAAATGCAGAGATATCTCAATATCTTATCTCTGCAGAGGTCATTCCTATCTGGTGGTTACTTTTCAGAGATGTCACATCTCCTGTCCATCAAAGAGAGCCGTTTCCACACAGACAAGGAACCTCGAAGATTGAAGCCTCAGCCCAAATTCGAATTGCTCTCCAACGGAAGAAATCTTGAGGACGATTTACACCAACGGATCTATTCAAGAGTTCTCCTACAAATAGCGCTCGAGGATCACTTCAATCTTCACCGATTCAACGACATAAGCTGAAGCTCTGCCGAAATAGCTACTCAGCCTAAAGCTTAAACCGCCCAAAGCTTGAATCGAAGAAGAGAATTCCAAAGCCAAAATCAGTCACTGCTGATTACATACATTCTCTTAGACCCTAGGCATATATTCTGTGTACCCAGAAGCCAAAGGTCAAACTTGCTTCAAAGAACTTGTTCTTTGTAAGTATAGTTGGCACTCGTTTAAACCTCTCCCCCATAAGAGTGTTTGAGTGACTCGGAGTTTCAGAAGGTGTTCTGAACTCTGATAGGGAAGTCTGAGCACGAGGTGTGCTTAGCAAGGAAATCCTGCGCGAGCTGTGTAGGTGCTGAAATCCTGCGCGAGGTGTGTAGGTAGGGAAACCCTACGCGAGGTGTGTAGGTGCTGAAGAGAGAGCTATCTTCAGTTCACGGTTTGCAGTGCACCCGGGAAGCACTTGCGGAGTGGATTGTTGGTCTGATCAACCAGCCGTGGATGTAGGAAAGAGTTTTTCCGAACCACGTAAAAGTCTCTGTGTTATTTACAGCTTTCAGTTTTATATTCATAACTGTGTTATTTCAATTGATAAAACTGAATGCTGACTAACTGAAAAGAGAAACCTTAATCCAACTATCTGCTCCACCGAGGCTATTCGAAACTAAGTTTAATTTCCGCTGCGTATGATATCAATCTGACTCACTATCCTCTGATAGTAAGGAAGAGAGATATCATCTTCATCTCTGCAAACACGACTGAAGCCCTTACGTGGATCAGTTAAGTTCCAGTGACTTAACTGATAACTCTTTACTGAAGAGCTTTCAGTATCAGTCGTCAACCCTGTTGGTCAACACTTATTTCGGTTAAACAGGTGTCTTGTTTGCGTGTAAAGTTTCGTTTCTATCTCTGACTGAGATCCCTCTGATTGAGGTTTGTAGATAGTCATAAAAATAGCCTATAGGTGTATTCCCCCCCCATACACCTATTCGAGACCCCCCGGACCCAACATAAGAACTTAAACAAATCTCATCACAATAAATTTAAGTATATATCTATGCTCATAAAGATTGCTGACCAATTTTTATATATGTACAATGTTGCGAATTCAACACCAAAGAAATCACAATTGCTTCAACAAAGCAATGAACACAACAGCTCACCAACTCACAATCTCACTCAATTAGTTTGTGTAGTGTTTGAGAGAATTGAATGAACTGTGAAACAAGAAAGTAAAGGAGACACAAGGATTACGTGGTTCGATCTTTTCAGATCTACGTCCACGGCTGCAAAGTAAGGAAATTCACTATGAAAACAAGAGACAAGAACAAGTTACAACACTCAGCAATAAGAATAGGAAAAACAGTTATCAAGCTAACTTCAAGCTACTGCACTCTCAAATCCTATCTCTCTATTCAGCTGAAAAACTAACTAAACTTATTCACTGCTATATGAAGAATATGTATACAAGATTTGAGATCAAAAGGATAACAGACGCAGCGCAAGATGAATGAGAATTTGACTTGCTGCAGTCTTTCAACCGAAAATCTGTTACAACAGATTTTAGGTTTAAAGTCTTGTTTGCAACTAACTCCTCCAACTATTTCTATTTCCTTTCCAGTCCCTCTTCTATGTAGTCACCAAATAACATTCTCCATCTTGACTGCATAGTATCAACTCCACCTGCAACTTATTTCAAACAAAAAACAAGAAAACATAGAAAATCAGTAGAACAGATAAGCTCTCTTAATGAGAGCAAACACTTATCAACTTAAGACAGTAATTGAACTTTGCTGCTGGCAAAGATTTGGTTAACATATCAGCTGCATTCTCCTCAGTGCTTACTTTAATGACTTTACAGTACCCTTCTCAACAATATCTCTCACAAAATGCAGCTTAACATCTATGTGTTTAGACCTTTCATGAAAAGCTTGATGTTTCACCAAATGTATAGCACTTTGGCTATCACAAAAAATAGTAGCTGAATCCTGCTGAAAACCAAACTCTTGCACCATCCCTTTAAGCCATATACTTTCTTTTACTGCCTCAGTTACAACAATGTATTCTGCCTCAGTACTTGAAAGAGCTACCACAGATTGCAACATGGACTTCCAACTAACAGCAGATCCAAACATTGTAAAAACATAACCTGTTTGAGATTTCCTAGTATCAATACTTCTGGCATAATCTGAATCCACAAAACCAACTAACACTTCACTGTTGTTGTTAGTAGCTTTCTTGAACTGAATTCCAACTCCAGCTGTAGCTTTTAAGTATCTAAGAATCACTTTTAAGGCTTCCCAATGATCCTTCCCAGGATTGGCCATAAACCTACTAGTAACACTGATTGAATGAGCCAAATCTGGCCTAGTACATATCATAGAGTACATAATACTCTCTACTACATTAGCATAAGGAACCCTACTCATTTCTAGTACTTCTTCTTTAGAGCTAGGACTCTGCTTTCCAGAAAGTTTTATATGCTGAGCTAAAGGAACACTAACAGTTTTAGCTTCATTCATATTAAACTTCCTAAGCACCTTATGAATGTAATCAGATTGAAGCAACATTAACTCATTCTTCTCCTTATTCCTTCTAATATCCATTCCTAGTATTCTCCTGGCCTCTCCTAGATCTTTCATATCAAATTCTCTACCTAAAGCTTGCTTAACATCATTAACATCATCCAAAGACTTGCTAGTTATTAACATATCATCAACATAAAGAAGTAAACACACAAGACCTCCATCCTTAGACTTTTTCAGATAGACACACCTATCATGCTGAGATCTAGAGAATCCAATACTCATCATAAAGTCATCAAACCTCGTGTTCCACTGCCTAGGACTTTATTTCAGACCATAAAGAGACTTCTTAAGCAAACAAACTTGAGACTCTTGCCCCTTAATCACAAATCCCTCAGGCTGGTTCATGTATATGGTTTCTTCTAGTTCTCCATTAAGGAAAGCTGTTTTAACATCTAACTGATGGAGTTCTAGTCCTAACTGGTTTACTAAAGCTAGTAAAATCCCGATAGAACTATGTCTAACTACATGTGAGTAGATTTCATTAAAATCTATACCTTCTTGCTGAGTAAACCCCCTAGCTACTAGCCTAGCTTTATACCTGATAGTTTCAGAATTTCCAACAACCTCCACCTTTCTCTTGTAAATCCATTTACAACTAACACACTTTTGAGTTTTCACCTTTGGGACCAGCTTCCAAGTCTTATTCTTCAATAAAGACTCAATTTCTTCTTCCATTGTCTTTATCCAGTGTTTACTGTCTTTACAAGTGATTGCCTCCTTGTAGTTCCTAGGCTCCTGGTAAGATATCTGCTCAGCAACATTTAGAGCATAATAAATTTGCTCAGCTTGAGCAAACCTTGTTGGTGGTCTGATGGTTCTCCTGACCCTATCCCTTGCCAGATGATAATCACTCAAAGTATCATCAGAAGTATCCTGAAACTCTGATTCTTCTTCCTTGATTTTAATGGTTTCAGCATCTCTATCATCAGCCTCTTCCTGAGTGTCTGACTTAGCTTTTCTGGTAGTAGGCTCCACCTCGAGTTCAGCAGTAGTTGACTCTCCCTTATAAGGCATAACATTTTCTTTGAAAATAACATCTCTGCTCACAAGAGCTTTACCTTTTTCTGGTTCTATACACCACAGTTTGTAGCCCTTAACTCCAGTAGGATATCATATCATAACACACTTAATAGCTCTAGCTTCTAACTTATCTTGCTTAATATGGGCATAAGCAAGACAACCAAATGCTCTCAAATGAGAATACCCTCCTGACCTGCCACTCCACATTTCTTCTGGAGTTTTCAACCCAATAGCAGTAGATGGACACCTATTGATCAAATAGGCTGTTGTAGTAACAGCTTCTCCCCAAAACCTTGCAGGAAATCCTGAGCTACTTAGCATACACCTTACTCTCTCAAGTAGTGTTCTATTCATCCTCTCTACAACTCCATTCTGCTGTGGGTTTCCAGGTACAGTGAGATGCCTTTTAATCCCTTTGGATTTACAAAACTCATTGAATTTCTCAGACATGAACTCAAGACCATTGTCAGTCCTCAAGAGTTTCACCTTGCAATCCTTTTCATTTTCTACTTCACTGCACCATTGAACAAACTTATCAAAAGCATCAGATTTATTTTTAAGAATATAAACCCATACCTTTCTGGAATAATCATCTATCAAAGAGATGAAATAGCTTCCTCCACCCACAGTGGTGGTCTTTGAAGGACCCCACAAGTCACAATGTATGTATTGTAAAGGAGCAGTAGATAAATGTTTACCAACATGATATACAAGCTTTTTACTCTTGCTTAAAACACATGCTTCACAGCTACTTAGATTAATATCATGTTGAGCAGTTATAAAATATTGTTTCTTAAGCTCTATTAATCCCATTTCACTAACATGACCTAGTCTTGAGTGCCAAAGCATAGGATCAGGATTTGAAACATGCTCAGTTTCACCTATCACAGTGGATCCTATCAGGTGATATAGACTGTGTTTTCTCACACCCTTCATTATGATTTTATCACCTTTTATAACATGCAAACTAAGGTTCTCAGATTTAAATTCATAACCCTTAGATTACAAAGATCCTAAAGATATCAGATTTCTCTTTAGGCTAGGAATATACCTGACATCATTTAGCAGCCTCACTGATCCATCATGGAGTTTTAACTTCACAGATCCAATTCCTTTCACAGGGCACCTCATCATTTCCAAGAATTACTGAGCCAAGTTCTTTAATCTGCAAATTAACAAACCAAGATTTAGAGGGACACATATGAAAAGAACATCCAGAATCAAGTATCCAATCATTTTGATTTGAGTTTGAAATGATATTTAAAGCTTCTGCTTCTTGGTATTGCTCAGCAATACCAGCTGTGTCAGATGTAGAGGCTTTCTGAGCCTGCTTCTTCTTCCAGCTATAGCAATCTTTTCTGATGTGGCCTGATTTTTTACAGAAATGACATTTTCTGGTTTCTTTTCCCTCCTCATCTTTGGTTTTTCCTTGAGAGCTTGATTTTGATTTGTCTTTCCAGGGCTTCTTGGATTTGTTCTTCTGTGATTTGGCTTTGATATTCAAACTCTCATTGGATATTTCTGACTTTGATTCAGCAGCCTTCTGGAGTTCTTTACTCCTAATTGCAGTCACCACTTCTTCCAAAGTGATGGTGGTTTGCCTGCCATACACCAAAGCATCCTTCATGTTGTCATAGGATTTTGGTAAGGCACTTATCAGCATGATTGCCTGATCTTCATCTTCAAGTTTTACATCTATATCAGCTAGATCATCCAGAGTTTTGTTAAACTCATCTAGCTGATCTAAGATGTTCTTGTCATCAGAAATCTTGAAGGAGTAAAGCTTCCTCTTCACGTACAGGCGGTTTGCTAGAGATTTTGTCATGTACAAACTCTCTAATTTCTCCCAAACTCCAGCTGCAGTAGTTTCTTTTGAAACATCTCTCAATACTTTGTCTCCAAGACAGAGTATAATCGTACAGTGTGCTTTCCTCAGCATTTCTTGAAGAAGATCTTTATCTTCACTCTCTTTCTTTGAGATCTGGCTTTTATCTATGGCACCAACCAATCCTTGATGAGTCATAATAGCTTTCATCTTGAGACGCCATAGTGAGAAATCGTTCTTTCCAATAAATTTCTCAATATCGAACTTAGACATCGCCATTCTTCCAAGAACAGATGGATCAGCTTCTCTTTGTAGATCTGGTTTATTTCTTCCTTTGTGAGCACTCTCCTTCACCGTAGGAAATCGGTTCCCACAGACGGCCACTTGTTGCGAATTCAACACCAAAGAAATCACAATTGCTTCAACAAAGCAATGAACACAACAGCTCACCTACTCACAATCTCACTCAATTAGTTTTGTGTAGTGTTTGAGAGAATTGAATGAACTGTGAAACAAGAAAGTAAAGGAGACACAAGGATTACGTGGTTCGATCTTTTCAGATCTACGTCCACGGCTGCAAAGTAAGGAAATTCACTATGAAAACAGGAGACAAGAACAAGTTACAACACTCAGCAACAAGAACAGGAAAAACAGTTATCAAGCTAACTTCAAGCTACTGCACTCTCAAATCCTATCTCTCTATTCAGCTGAAAAACTAACTAAACTTATTCACTGCTATATGAAGAATATGTATACAAGATTTGAGATGAAAAGGATAACAGACGCGAGCGCAAGATGAATGAGAATTTGACTTGCTGCAGTCTCTCAATCGAAAATCTGTTACAACAGATTTTAGGTTTAAAGTCTTGTTTGCAACTAACTCCTCCAACTATTGCTATTTCCTTTCCAATCCCTCTTCTATGTAGTCACCAAATAACATACAATATAGAGTTCAAATAGTATTATGAGGAGCAAATAATAAAACTATTTACGTAAATCTCATAACTTAGCTAACTTAATCTATTACATATCACAAATAGAATAAATTAGTTTAAAATTAATTTATAAATAGACGAATACATAAATAACTAACTACTTTACAAAGTCAAACTCATGTTTTTTGTAATTAAGTTTTTAAAACTAGACTAACCAACTCAATTCATCCCATAAGAATTTGTTTATTAAATCCAATAGTTTTTGCTTTAAAATTTTCGAACAATCATCATGAAAAGCAATAACCAAATCAGCCATCTCTCTCTTAATCCTACCCATCTGCTCTCTGGATGTCCAAAGCAGAAGAAGAAATCTTTACAAATTTTTATTTCTGAACTGGACAACGAAATCAGACCAAGGGAACTGAGGCTAAAGTAACACATATACTGTAGTTATCCAAAGAATTAGCCTATAATATATAACATTAATTTACCTAATTAGTTAATTATCTCAAAATCGAAACTTTAACTAATACCACAAGAAAAAAATAATATACATGACTCATTAACTTGAAGTTAAAATGCAATAATAGACCCACTAGGATTGAATGATATATATCATACTAGCGTCTAACCCATCGAAATTCGACGGTAATTATTTTATGTCATCATTTATAATTATTTTATGTTATTTTTATTACTATATCATATGAAATAGTTTATATATAAATTATTTCTTTAATTAATTTGATATGATCGAATTAAATTAGTAATGCAATATTTGAAATAATATTAATCTTAATCACTTTTGCCAATTAAATGTAGGTTGTGATAATAGAAATACATTTTTATATAAATATTCATTTGATGAAGTTTATAAAAAGTTGATGTGGGATTGAAGAATTTAGAAGAAAAAAATATGTAAATTTAAAGTATGATATGATGTACGATTGATGTGTCGCATCTGCTGTTAATCGTATATCGATAATATTTACTCTCTCCATCCCTCAAACATTTTCCTTTTTCTTTTTTTTTTCTATTTTGTTTCGTCCTTCCTAACCTATTTTTGGAAACAATTTCAATAACTATTATTCTTACAATTTCACTTTTTGTGGGATTCGTTCTCCACTTTCACTAACTATCACTCTTATAATTTCACTTTTTGTGGGACACATTCTCCACTTATCAAATAAATAACTAACTTTTATTAAAACTCGTGTCATCCTCTCTTAGGAAGATGTTTGGGGGACGGAGGGAGTATTAAGTTTGTTCAAAATCTTTAAATTTGGCAGATAAGAAATAATTTAACTAAACATATGTCATCTGAGTATCATCTCATATGGACCTAATAAGACCAGATAATCATATGAAGCTGTAAAGACCACATATGGCATTTGAACGTCAAAATTTTGAAAACCATATTCTTTAGAGTTTAAAATACCACATCTCAATTTTGAGCATCATCTTATATATATGGAGCTTGAAGATTATAACTTACTTGTGAGTATCATTTTGTCTAGAATTTATGAAACTATAATTAAGTTATGAGAATAATCTCGTCTCGAACTTTAAACAACATCATCAAATTTGAAATCATATTCAATCATATATATATATATATATATATATATATAGTTAATTATTTAAGTAAATACATCTATATATAAATGTATTATATATATATATATAGATATTAATTTGTGAGTATGATGTGATAAACTTAAACTAATATTATATAATAAAATAAAATACAAATATAAATCTTTTTTAGATATGGAAATTGATTAAAAATTTAGAAATAAAATAAGAATGAATGAAAATTGAAGAAAATTAAAATAGAGTGGTTATACGGCGCTATGTAGAATAGGATTTATTTTACTATTATATGTATATATATATATATATATATATATATATATATATATAGGGTGTGGTTCTAGAGAGAACTACATTATTTGTAAGAACGTGAGAACCATCAAATCTAATGCATTCACTGTAAAAATTAATGCATTCGCTGTTAAAATTAATGCACTCAAAAAAATAAAAAAAATTGCTCCCTTCAGGATTCGAACCCAGGATCTGCATTCATCCAACAAGATGATACATTCACCGTAGATCTTGATGATCGAATGGCTGAAAATGGTTCTCCGTTCTTTTTTTATTTATGGTACTTTCTTGAACCTCTCCCTATATATATATATATATATATATATATATATATATATATATATATATATATTATAATTATCAAAACTAAGAGGAGCTCGGTCCATTAATTTCAAAATTTGAGGTGATGCATCAAATTGCAACAATTAAACAAATAAAATAAATTCGTAGACACAGAAGATTTTAATTTACACCATTAAATCTCAAGGAGAGCCAATTGTGGTGGTCTTACTTCAATTAAATCTTGAAAAAGGATTCTGATTTGTATTTAAAATAAAATAAAAATATTTCGAACATGAAAAAACTTATCAAATTCGGTAGAATAAAATAAAAACTAAGAAAACCCAGGCTATCATGATTTGTGTCTAATTTGACAAAAAAGAAAAGAAAAAACTTACCGAAAGTAACACATGTTGGACCCGGAAGGTCTAGAATAGGTGTATGGAGGGGGGGGGGGAAATACACCTATAAGCAGTTTTTCAAATTCAAACACAATACAACCTTTAACAGTTAACTGATACTGAAAAGTATGACTGATGAACTAGTTAACGAAAGGTTGAAGACTGTTACTGTACAACACTTCAGTAAAGATATCAGTTAAAGTCAAGACTTTAACTGATACACTCGTAGAGCTTCAGTCTTGGATTGAACAGAGAAGTGTTATGAATCTTACTGACTATCCGAAGAATTATCAGTCGGACTAATAACACACACAATGAAAACTTTGTCTTTTGAAAAAGCCTTTTAGAAACACGTTGTCAGGTTAAGGTTTCACTTTGTGATTAGTCAGTTTCAGTTAAGAACGTTTGTGCACAGATAAGAAAGTAAAACTGAAAGCGATAAACGACAAATAGATTTTTACGTGGTTCGGAATCTAATTCCTACATCCACGGTCAGTAGATCACACTGACAAACACTCTAGGCATATGCTTACGGGTGCACGGCAAACCTTGAACTGAAACCACACGTTTCAACACCAACACACTGGTTGGATTTCTCAAACACACTTAGCGCGCACTGGGCACTAAGATCTCTTTGGAGTCAGAACACTGGTCTGAATTCCACACAACTCAAACACTCTTTTCGCTCAGTTGAAAGGAGTTTCGAAAACTACCAACTAGATCACAGAGAACAGGCTCTCTGTAATCAGTAACTTAGGCTTCGGATAAACAATATTTGCCTAAGGTTCTAAGAGAATATATGTAATCAGCAATGGGCTGATTTTGGCTTTGTGATTCTTTTATTTGATTCAAACTTTGGAAGGCTTTGATTGGCTGAGTTGCAATTTCGGCAGCGTTTTAGCTTGTGTATTTGAATCGGTGAAGATTGAAGTGATCCTCGAGCTCTATTTATAGAAGAGGTCTTGAATAGATCCGTTGGCAGAGATGGTCTTCAAGAATTCATCCATTGGAGAGTAATTCAAATTTTGCCGAGGCTTCAATCTTCGAGGTTCCTTGTTTGGTGAGAAACAGCTACTTAGGTACAAGAGGTAAGGCGCCTCTGAAAAGGTAATCACCAAAAAGGAATGCTCTGCAGAGAAAGGATGATCCTTTGCATTTAATGTGGCCGTACTTTGATTGCGTGGCTTCCTTTTAACATTGGAGTTTCAGTCCGAGGAAGAATGTCAATTGATACTTGACTTTAGTATCAGTCCGTTGATTCCACGTAGCCAGCATTAGATGAATCAGTCATAACTGATTCTTCAGTTGAGAAACTCATTCTAGTCAAATATCAGTATTTGACTCTGCTTTTAATCGCGAACAACAGTCGAGTTCTTTAGTCTTCAGTCTTCAATCCTTCGTTCTTCATTCTTCATTCCTGTGGTCTTCAGTCTTTAGAACACTAAAAAACTAGAAGATGAACTCCAACACTTGAGTTCAAAAGGTTCTAGTCTATTACAAGAAAAACTTAAGGATTTTGGTACCATCAAAACTAGGGCTAGGATATTTCATTAAGTTCTCAACAACACGATTAGACAAAATAGAAAATTTACAGTTGAACCAACTTTTGACTTCACTATGCAGTTATAACCCTACTAAAATTCTACTTCTTCTCTGACTCTGCTTAATAAAAATATTCAAAATCTTCTATATATCTGAATGTACGGTATACTCGATTCGTACCCGACCCGGATCTTGACCCTGATGTAACCTAACTGGACTATCCTTCCCAAATGTCAAGTGTTAGTGTCATTTCAATATAGTGTTAGTGTCATTTTACACGTAGTGTTAGTGTCATTTTAAGTTAGTGTTAGTGTTATTTTCGAAATAAGGAAAAATCCTTATTGAACCCGAATAAGATGACAAGTCGGGCTAGTCCCCTTTGGATCACAAGTTTTGTTTCATGCTTCTGACAACCAACATTCATTAGCATAAATCTAGGAGTTTAGAGTCTAAACTCAATCAGGGATATCATTTAATATTTAACACGAAGGTCTTAAGTTGATAAAACAAAAGACAGTTGAAAGCTAGCGTTGCAGCGGAAGTCTTAATAGAATATTGAATCCTAGCCTCAGCTCCATCCCGTCAGCACCGGCCAGCCAACCTGAAAAAAACATTTGAAAGTAGTTTTGGGCTAAGTACTAAAGTACTCAGTGGGCATGCATTTTCTGAAACATTTCATTCATTTCTTATAGACAGTTTATCCAATCATACTTGATATGACTTAGAAGGTTTTTAAGTGAAAGAACTTCTAAGCATGTTAAAATAATTTCTTTCATTTGTGCGCACATGTCACACTCCCTTTCTATTACTCGCTGTGATCCCGGACCTTTTAGCCACCGACGGATCCATTTATCCCATTGCACCTGCCCTGAGGACGTAACTCAGACAAGTTGAATTGATCTCGGGACGCTACCTAGGCAGGCCTTACATGATACATGCTCCGGAACACATCCAGCCAAACACCCTTATAACGCCTCTTACATGAATTAGTGCCCGATGGAGATCAACCCACCGAAACAACTAACAAGTGTACACAATTCTCAAATAGCGTGTTAGGCCATAAGAAAACCTCGATCGATCCATGAATTGCGAGCCTTAAACAGAGCAGAGTGCACATAAACATTTTATTGGATAAACAGTTTTCATTTCATTGAATAAATAATTTGCATTTCGTTGAAACATTTAGAGCTTAATAACTCAATCATACTTTATACATTTGGAAAGTAAGCCCACCTGAATAGGCAAAGCCTGTCGTTTAAACTTATCTCTGAATCGGAATAGCAGTGCTAATCCTCCTGATGTTCAAGGCCTACAAGAAATCTATTCTTAATAGGTCTCTTAATCTAACTCAAGTCACGGTAAAGTGCTTAACATTCTATGATTCACTTAGCCGGGTTTTCAATATTTAATGAATAAATAATTGAAAACAATTCTCTTGAGTTAAGAACACCAACAATATTCTTACTCATCTTTCTTTTGTAATTGGAAATTATAAATAACCAATTAAATCATGATGCAATGCATGACTCATTTCATACTTAAGCATATAAACGTTTACTTAAAATGCACAAGCCCAAAATAACAACAAAGGCAGCCCACGACTTCACCACCTCTCCCCCCTTTTTCTGCTCTGTTTTACTACGCTCTACTCTGCTCTGCTCAACCAGCTCTGGTCTCTCAACTCGAGTATCCCAGCTCTGCTCTCCAGCTCTAGTATCCCAGCTCTGCTCTTCAGCTCTGGTATTCAGCTCTGATCTTTCAGCTCTGTCATTCAGCTCTGACATTCAGCTCTGCTATCCCAGCTCTGCTATTCAGCTCTGCTGGTCGGCTCTTCTCTTCAGCTCTGCTCTTCAGCTCTGCTAGTCAGCTCTGCTGGTCAGCTCTGCTAGTCAGCTCTGCCGGTCAGCTGTGCTCTTCAGCTCTGCCGATCAGCTCTGCTCTGCAAATCTAGCTCTGCTCTGCCCTCTCGCTTTGCTCTGCTTTCATCTCCCTGCTCTTCTCCCAACTTCAGTACACCTCACGACGATCTCCTCATTGGCAACGGCGAAGCGCCATCACCTCCCTCTGTTTCCGTCGACCGCAGCAAGCCATGGCCGCTACCCTCAATTCTCATCCAGATCTGACGAAAACGCGACCCATAGGCCACGCCTCCGCCGAGCCTTAGATCCCCAAATTCAGCCACCAATCTCCATCCCTTTCTCTACCCCTAATTCTCAGTCACTCCGGCGACAAACGACTAGGTCGCCGCCGACAGCAACAACCCCTCCGACTCGGCACCTCAGACCCAACACAGCCAAAACTCCACAAAATTCTACCTTTCTTCATTTTCTTTTAACACAGACACCCAAAGTATGCAAGCATAAAAACATAAACAGAGTATGCACATGTGTTTTTGAATATCAATTGTTCGAACATGAGTAAGAATGAAAGGGCAATGGAGTTCATAGATGAAACCTTGGCTTGAATTTGTTGGGCTGCTGTGTGAATCGAGAGCTATGGTTGCTGCTGTTCTTGAAGTTCTCTTCGGGCAATGGAGTTCATAGATGAGTAAGAATGAAAGGGCAATGGAGTTCATAGATGAAACCTTGGCTTGAATTTGCTGGGCTGCTGTGTGAATCGAGAGCTATGGTTGCTGCTGTTCTTGAATCGAGAGCTATGGTTGCTGCTGTTCTTGAATTTGCTGGGCTGCTGTTTGAATTCTACCTTTCTTCCTTTTCTTTTAACACAGACACCCAAAGTATGCAAGCATAAAAACATAAACAGAGTATGCACATGTGTTTTTGAATATCAATTGTTCGAACATGAGTAAGAATGAAAGGGCAATGGAGTTCATAGATGAAACCTTGGCTTGAATTTGCTGGGCTGCTGTGTGAATCGAGAGTTATGGTTGCTGCTGTTCTTGAAGTTCTCTTCGGGTGTTGGAACGAGAGAGATAAGTGAGTGAATGAGAGAGAATGATTTGGGTGAACTTGCGGTGGAGATAAAGGTGAGGAGAGAGGGAACAGTGAGGCGACTGAGTGGAGCGAGAAATATCAGGAAGAAAAATATCTCCGGATTAAAATATCAGGACTGTAATATGCGTCAGGCTTTGCTAAATAAATAGCTCGGATAAATGATTGAATGCTTAATTAAATAAATATGTAATGCATATAAATTTAATAACTAAATTTACAAATGCTTTTGTAAATCATTTTTGTTGGAATTAAAATAAATTATTTTTCTCAATCCGGCGTGAATCATCTTAATTCTAAGTTCAAAATCATTCTAAACTTAGCTCGGGGAAACGGGGTATTACAGATTAACTTGCATATATTTAATTTTTTGAATTTTTTAGCATTTAATTATTGGGGACTTTAGATTAAAGGATAAAATTGTAAAATTGTAAATATTTATTATAATTATTTTATATAAAGGCTACAAAGAGTAAAAAGGGGCTATAAAAATGTTACTTTTATTAGGGCAAAAAAAAAATAGGGTTAATAATATTTTATGTCCCGAACTTTCAGTATTTTCTATAAAATATCTCGAACTGTCATTTTCTCCTTAAAAGGCCCCGAACTTTCAACTTTTTCTATAAAACGTCCCGCTATACAAATTTTGGTGATGGAAAGATAACAAAAAATCCCGAACTTTCAATATTTTCTACCAACAGTGGTTCCTAATATGGTTTTTCAACTATGTTGCATAGGTACGGAGGTGCGGATGCGGAGGCGATATGATACGAGTACGAGGATACGAGTTTTTTAAAATTATAGGGTGCGATTCGGCAAGGATACATCTAATTATTAAAATTTTATGATATATAATGCTTATAAAATATATACAATTTAAATTTTCTTAAATTAATTATATGTAATTTATATTTTATTTTATCCAAAAGTTAAGCATTTTCAATTATATAAGTTAATTGAGCAACAATATAACGATTCAAATATTATTAGTCCAATATATAAGTCATAACTGAAAATAAAATTATCAAAATAACCTTGTGTAGGCCTTTCGGGCACGAGATACGTGAATTTCGTCTATAAAATTTGCTAATCCGGTTTATTTTTATAAATTATTTTAAAAGATACGCCACGTGGCGAATCGGGTGCGAATCCGACGAGAATCCGAGAGAATCACACCCTAAAAGAATTCGATTCGCCGTACATGCTATTTTTTGAAGAATCCGTGCATCATATTTTTTCAACAATGAAGATTTTCAAAATATTTCATCCGCGCGAGATGAGTTATCTTTCCATCACCGAATTTTGTATAGCAGGACATTTTATGAAAAAAGTTGAAAGTTCGGGACTTTTTAGGAGAAAATGAAAGTTCATGACATTTTATGAAAAATATTGAAAGTTCGGGACATAAAACACTATTAACTCAAAAAAATATGCAACTTTAAAAAAAGTTGTAATTTTCACTTGAATTTTCAATGAAGCAAAAAAATATATGAATTTATATTTTTATTGCAATTTTCACTTGAATTTGACTTTTGACAAAATTAGAGCTTAATTGTCAGTCGGAAGTTCATCTGGTGTTGGTCTAACTTCTGATGAGGAATATTTAGAAGCTCAGAGGTTTAAGAAAACAAAAATTAATATATTTGACTTAATTTCGACTGCCAACTAAGTTCTAATTTCGTCAAAAGTCAAACTTAAATGAAAATTGCAACAAAAATATAAAATTCATACATTTTTTGACTTAATTGAAAGTTCACGAGAAAATTGCGATTTTTTTCAAAATTAGTGTATTTTTTTGGCCATAACCCCTTTGTTTAAACATGAATCACAAAAAATCAAACATGAAAATAAGGCTCGCATTCTTTCTATACAGAGCTCCCTAAAAATGGACAATTAACAGAGAGATTATGACATGAGTTTCTCCTTATTTCCATGAATAGTGGGCTAAAATGGAAGGACACCATTGCTTTGCGCAAGTCTCAGCCAAGGGGTTGCAGTCAACCAGTTCAATAACTATATCAGATGGTTCTTCAACCTCCACATTAGATACAAATGCAGGGATCTCTTCTATATTGTAGCAGTTCTTCATTGTTAGCCGCCTAAGCCTAGGGAATGTTCCTTCTCCGGCTCTCCACTGCACAAGATCCGTATCTTCAATGCAAATATACCACAATCTCGAGAATACTATTCCACTTGCATCCCACTTTTCTCCTTGAAAGGCATAACATTGCAGTATTAGTTTTTCAAGATTTGGCAATTCAGCAATCTTGCTCATTTCCATCCAAGATAATCCAAATCCCTCCAAGCTCAACTTTTGAAGACTAGAAGTGGAGATTGAAAGAGGAGGAGTAGGTGGGATTATAGGCTCAGGCAAGATATTGGGGTACATGACAACACCTTGAAGAGATCTCAGGTGATTAAGGCATGAGATACGATCAAAGCAACTCAAATTCTCAGCAGACTCGATTTGAACTCGTAGTTTCTCCAAGTTAGGGAGACTTTTAAGAACTTTTGTAGAACACGTTTGGACACCAACATCTAAAAGTTCTGCAAGCTTGGGCAAGACTGTGCCAGGAGGAGGAGTGGGTAGGTTTCTTCCCATGATTCGGAGATGCATCAATTCTTTCAAATCCCATATCTCCATAGGCAGACATGAATTGTCAGCTGCCATGCATTTGATTCTGAGATGTTCATGAATGATCAAGTATTGGAGGTTCCAAAGATTGGATAATGAACGAGGAAGACTTGCGTTACAAGTGAGGGCGAGGTACCTCAGCAGAATTAGATTCACCAAATTAGGAGGGAATTCATAGAAGCGGATTGTAAGAGCATCGAGTACCCTCAACAACTCCCAACCCGAGCATATCGGCACTTGATATTGATGATACGGCCCCATGCATAGCACAGAGCGTACAGCTGCAACGGATGCCATTGTGTCGTGCACATCTTTGATGGCAAACAACACATTCTGATGGATGGCAAGACAACGGTGCCTTTGAACACATTCAATCGAACAATCTGCATAACTATTCAAGACATGAAAAAGCTTATTACTCTCAGCTTCTCTCTTGGCCATATGTCTATAGGCACAATGGAGACTGCAAGCTTTAGTCCTCCCAGTTATTGTGCTAGTCTCGCGAACCACAACAAGATTACACGAACCTAATATATGAGGTGCGTCAAAGGAGGCTAAGTCGTGAAATCCTTCAGCCCACCACAGATTCCCCAACCTAGAATTCGTGATTATATAATCTGGAGGAAAAGCTCCCATATAGAGAAAGTTCATCTTAGCATATTGAGGGATGCGTTGGTAGGTTGGTAATAGTACCTCGTTTAATTGATCAAGTGCGTCCTCAAAAACTGAATTTCGCTTCTCTGCTACCTGGTTCCAATGCTCTGGATTCTTCGGGGCTTCTGATAGAAGCCCGGCCACCGTGTGTATTAACAGAGGAAGACCTTCACAATTCTTGGCAATCTTCTTCCCAGCTTTCACAAGTGGATGTGGCAACTCTTCTTGTTCATCAAACACCTTCTTCCTCAGAAAATCCCAACTCTCTTCGTCATCCATAAACCGAATCTTGTAAATGTAAACAGAGCTAAAGTTTGTTGGTGCTCTAGTTGTGATCAAGATCCGACCATCATTATGTTCTAAAGGAAGTACAGCTAAAACTCGATAGAACAAATCAGAGTCCAGTACATCATCCAACACGATGAGAAATTTTCTACCGCTCAAACTTGTTTGCAAGTAATTGGCTAAATCCTCATCTTCATCCCTAATCATTTCGGCGTTATCATGATTTACTTGAGCTATAATAGCTAGCAGAATTTCTTCCAAATCTCGCTCTGAGCCAAGCGTGACAAAGGCCCGAGAGGCAAGCGTGACAAATGCGCGACAGTCGAAGCTTGCCTTCACCAAGGAATCGCGAAAGAGTTTTTGAGCAAGCTTAGTCTTGCCAATACCAGCCATACCATGGATTGCAATAGTGGAGTAGAATTTGTGATGATCTACACCTTCAATAAGCAGTTCCCTGATTTCGAGAAATTGATCACATAATCCAACCATCTCAAACTCGTTTCCAACTGAATTAGTTACAAACGGAACAACAGCAGCGGCGGCATTTTCTTCTTCTTCAGCAGACGGCTTGTTTAATTCCATAATATATTCTTGCTCCATCCTCGTCGCTGTTTCTGCAAAGCGATTGATATTTGAAATTGAGTGATGGAGGTTGAGGGAGAGTGTGCCATGGATTTCAGATTGCAAGAGAAACTGAGCTGAAGCTTCGGATTCAATCACATCTTCTAATTTGCGCGCTTCCTCTCTTATTCGTGCATCCAAAGCCATCACTCCTTTGCTGCTGTTTCTAACGTCATCGTATCTTCTGAGCGATTCCTGTAGAGAGTCGACGCGCTCGTATGCGAATTCTAGGGTTTCTCGAGTGGGGGAGGCGACGGAGATACGAGGAGAGTTTAGAAGGCGGCATATCGTGTTCTTAAGAGAAATTACGGCAGTAAAAGCCATCTCCGGGACTGAGAGGCGGTGGTGGAGATATATAGATACAGTGATTGTGATTGGATTTCGTGGAGGTGAGATGGTAGAGTTTGTGGAGACGGCGGTTTAACGCTGGTGGTGGTGGTGAAAGTGGTGGATCCACTCCTTTCGGGTCCATGAATTTTTAAAATTAATAAGATAATAAATAAATTTTGCATTGGGTTAAATAATTTTAATACTCACTTCCATAATCTATCTATTATTAAATACAATACATATTGAAGACCTCTCCTTCATTCTCTATCCTACGTGACACTCCACAAGTGAGTATTTTGATCATTCTCAATTTTATATTATATGACATTTTTACATCTTTTCTTCATCCATCCCAATTCCCACATTGAAATTATCCTAAACCCCATCAATTCATAATCTATGTAAAAGGCTCAATCTTCATGTAGACATTATGCCATCTATTTTTTCCACATTGATATTATATTTAATCATTGGAAAATATAGATAAAGAAATACTTATAATATGTATTTCAATTAAATAGTTTTCCACATATTTTTATAACTGCAATAGGTTTTCACATTAAATTTATAATAAACTTCATAATTCAAAATCTAAAAAGTCGAAATTAAATTTCAATATTTGCAAACCTAAATAAAAGTATAGATGTTTCTGAAATAAATATGTTTTTAAACTGAACTTGGTTAAAGTAAATAAAATGATCGTTATATATACTTTAAATAAATAAGTAATTTAATTTAATTTGGTCATATAAAATAAAGAAAATGATAGTAAGATATATATTAAATAAATAAGTTCTTCAATTTAGTTTTTCATTTTTTTTATAATTGCATTAGTTTTCCACATTCAATAGAATTTGGCTATATAAAATAAATAAAATAATACTTGAATATAGTTTAAATAAATAGGTTATTCAATTTAATTTGGTCATATGAAATAAAGAAAATGATACTATGATATATATTAAATAAATAAGTTCTTCAAATTATTATTTGAAATAAATCCTCATTTCCAAATATTCTCATAGTAATCTAGATAAAACACTTAATCTCCATTCATATATTAGCCTTTCATCGTTTGAAATTTGGTTGAGACGGATGATCAACTAAGGTAACAAATTATATTTAATTATCTATATATTTCAATAACTTAAATAAGTATGAGTAGTAGTGGGTATTACTATAAATTGGTCCTCAATCAAAATGTATAGTAAATAATTCTTTATTAATTTTCAAACGAATACACGTGTGGATTTATAAATTCAAAATGAGTTTAATCAATTGTATAATATCCAAATATGTACCTTAAATTTGATTTTTTATATTTTGTTATTTATCTATGTACTATATCACTTATCTATATATTGAGAAGTCTCCACTATTCTTTATCATATGTGGCACTCTCACAATTTATATTTGTTTCACTCCCAATTCTACACCATATGGCATTTATACATTTGTTTTTATCTATCCCACATTGAATTTATACTAGACTTCATCAATTCATAACCTAAATAAAAAGGGTCATTCTCCATGAACATATTAGCTCATCTATCTTTCCCACATTGATATTCTATAAAATTTAATTTAATTATGGGAAAACCTAGATAAAGAAATACTTATGATATGTATTTCAAATAAATAGTATTCCATATTTTTTTTTATAGTTGCAATAGTTTTTCATATTAGATTTATATTAAACTTCATAATTTGAGTCTAAGAAAATTGTAATTAGATTTCAATATTTGAAAACCTAAATAAAAGTATAGATATTCTCGAAATAAATAGTTTATTCAAATGAATTTGGTCGTATAAAAAAATAATACTTAAATGTATTTTAAATAAATAAGTTATTCAATTTAATTTGGTCATATAAATAAAGAAACTGATACTAAGATATATACGAAATAAATAATTTCTTCAATTTAATTTTGGTCATGTATAAAATAATTTGAAATAAACTTCACTCCCCCACTAATCTCATAAAGATATATCTAAATAAAAGGCATAATCTTCATTCATATATTAGCTTTTCATCTTTCGAGTTTTTTGTTGAGACGGATGATCAGTTAAGGTAACAAATTATATTTAATTATCTATATATTTAAATAATTTAAAGAAGTACGAGTAGTAGTGGGTATTACTATAAATTGGTCCTTAATCAAAATGTATATTAAGTAATTCTTTATTAATTTTCAAACGAATACGGGTATGGATTTATAAATTCAAAATGAGTTTAATCAATTGTATAATATCCAAATATGTACATTACATTTGATTTTTTATATTTTGTTATTTATCTATGTACTATATCAATTATCTACATATTAGAGAGCTCTCCACTATTCTCTATCCTATGTGGCACTCTCACAGTTTATATTTGTTTCATTCTCAATTCTACACCATATGACATTTTTACATTTGTTTTCATCTATCCCACATTGAATTCATATTAAACTTCATCAATCATAACCTTAATAGAAGGGTCAATCTCCATGAATACATTAGCCCATCTATCTTTCTCACATTGATATTCTATAAAATTTAATTATGGGAAAACCTTGATAAAGAAATACTTATAATATGTATTTCAAATAAATAGTTTTCTATATTTTTTTATAGTTACAATAGTTTTTCATGTTAGATTTATACTAAACTTCATAATTCGAGTCTAATTAAGAAAATTATAATTAGATTTCAATATTTGCAAACCTAAATAAAAGTATAGATATTCTTGAAATAAATAGATTATTCAAATGAATTTGATCGTAATAAAATAAATACTTAAATGTATTTTAAATAAATAAATTATTCAATTTAATTTGGTCATATAAAATAAAGAAAATGATACTAAGATATATACGAAATAAATAATTTCTTCAATTTAATTTTGGTCATGTAAAATAATTTGAAATAAACTTCATTCTCACATTAATCTCACAATGATATATCTTAATAAAAAGCTTAATCATTAGTCATATATTAGCTTATCATCGTTCCCACATTGGTATTTTGTCATTCCTGCATTGATCTTTATTGAACTTCATCATTAAAAAATATAAATAAAATGATTCTTTTGAGATGAATTTAAAATAAATAGATTCTTCTATTTAGTTTGCTCATGAAAAATTACTTCAGATACATTATCATTCCCGAATTGATCTAAAACATTCTCACATATATTGAATCTATATAAAATCTCACATTTCAAAATTTAAATAAAAAATTCAAATAAATTACCATTGCCGAATTTGGTCATATAAAATAAATAAAATGATGCTTAGATGTATTTTAAATAAATAATCTATTAATTATATAAAGAGCTACATATAGAATAGCTCTTCACTATTCTCTATAATATGTGGCACTTTCACAGTTTAGTATTGTTTCACTCTCAATTCTACATTTTATGATATTTTTACATTTGTTTTCATCTATCCCACATTGAATTTCTACTAAACTTCATCAATTAACAACCTAAATAAAAGACTCAATCTTCATGAATACATTAGATCGTCTATCTTTCCCACATTGATATTCTATTAAATTTAATCATGAGAAAATCTCGATAAAGAAATACTTATAATATGTATTTAAGATAAAAAAATAGTTTACCACATTTTTTTATAGTTGCAATAGTATTTCACATTAAATTTATATTTATGTTAAACTTCAAGATCTAAAAAAATTGTAATTAGATTTCGATATTTTTAAACCTAAATAAAAGTATAGATGTTTTTGAAATAATTATGTTCTTCAATTGAATTTGATCATATAAAATAAATAAAATAATACTTACATGAATTTTAAATAAATAAGTTATTCAATTTAATTTGATCATATAAAATAAAGAAAATGATACCAAGATATATATAAAATAAATAAATTCTTCAATTTAATTAGGTCATATAAAATAATTTGAAATAAATCTTCATTCCCACATTAATCTCATAATGATATATCTAAATAAAATGTTTAATCTTCATTCATATATTAGCTTATCATCGTTCCCACATTGATATTTTATCATTCTCACATTGATCTTTATTGAACTTCGCCATGCAAAAAAAAAAAAAACATAAATAAAAGGATACTTTTGAGATGCATTTAAAACAAATAGATTCTTCTATTTAATTTACTCTGGAAAAACAATTTCTCATAAATTATCCTTCCTGAATTGATCATACACATTCTCATATATATTGAATTTATATTAAATCTCACAATTCAAAGTTTAAATAAAATTATTGTTAAAGTTTACTATTTATAAATTTAAATAAAAAGATACTTAACTTTGAAAAAATAATAAAAATATATTTGTAATAACTAGGTTCTTATTGTTTGAAATTTTATCAAGATTATTGACCAATTATTTCTTTATATATTTTATTTGATTATATATATATATATATATATATATATATATATATTATAAATTTAAATAAATTCTAGAAATTAATTGGTATTATTATATGTTTAGGACGAGAATATGTATTAAAATCATCACATATATATACTCCTATGTGCCATCGTCATATTTTTGCATTTTTATTCATCCTAATTTTCCAAACATTTACATATTCATTCTTATTTATCATCTAAGTATTGTTTTTTTATGAGAATTCACCAAAATAAAAACCTATCTAAAAGGATGCTCTTACTCTCCAAACCAAATACCCACATTTAATTGGTGGAGTGATTGAGATTAATACAGTTTGAATTGATTTGTCAATTTAAGTTGATCAAATTTATTTAATTAAATAAAAAATATTTAATCTTATTTTTAAAAATAGATACTTGTATTAAATAAATTATTTCTTCATTTTAATTTAATCATAAAATAAGATATTTTGTACATTTAAAAAAAAGGATTAAACATTGATTTTTTATGAAAATTTACCAATTGAAATACTAAATAAAGTGATATGATAGTACATCAAGAAGGATGTCATATGTGCACAAGAAACTGTCCGAATGGTGCCAGAAGGCGGCAGACCAGGGAAATCTCAAGAAATTGAGGAGGCTCAATAAAGAATCTCCATTGATGTGCAACAATCTTGATCTTCCAACAGAGATTGGGGCTGAGTTGCTGTATCACCAGAGGAGAAAGAAGAATCATAGGTATCAACCCTATGAGAGAAAAAGGCGGAGTTCTTGGAAGCCAAGAACTCTGTGGACCAGACAAAAGGCTCGTTCCTACAAATCCGGCCAACGGAGCGGACCATCTAGGAGCCGGTTTTCATCTCAAAAGCGAATCCTGGCGAGGAAAACTTTCAGGCGTACCCAAGCCAAAACAAATGAAAGTTTCAAAGACTGCAACTGCTGGACATGCAGTGCAAAAGGGCATATTTCTACCAATTGCCCTGACAATGAGAGAAGAGGAATAAGAAAATTCGAATCCACACCGGATATCGAAGACGCCCTCTATAACCAGGAACTGATACCCGTGTATCAGTTCGAAGATATATCCTCAGATGAGAATATATATGAGCAAGAAGAAGTCTTTAGCTCTGAAGATTCGAACATGACTGATGGATCATCCGAAGACGAGTCAGACTAAGAAGGAGGACGAGGTTATCCACTTTCAAAAGAAGGATCAGGAAGGATTTACCAGTCATTCCCTGATTCCACAAGAAAAGGTGGTGGAGAAACTCGTGAAAAAACTCAAGGACAAAACCAGGGATATACAAACATTCCAAGGGTTTTCAAGAGGAAGATTGGATCAAGTTATACAAAGCTTGAGTCCATTCAAAAGGAAGCATCATGTCTTCTTCGGCACCACGAGTCGAGAGTTGGCGCTTCCAATCGAGATAACAAACAACCAAGTAGAGATCCAATTAATTCCAGCCGAAGATGTGCGGAGGGATCTCTTAAAAATGAAGCCAGAAGTCGCTAGAACGATGAAATGGATTCATATTGGAGCACTTCAATTGGTAATCAAGTCCGCACTCTCACCAGGGGCAGATACACCAATTGATGTTGTAATTTGCGACAAGAGGATTACAAATCCAAGAGATGCGGTGCTGGGAGCCTTTGCAGGCAATCTCTACGCCAAGCAGATTGTAACCGAATTGTATCCACAGATCGCTTATAATCTTCAGGATTCATCCTTCAGTCGAGCCCTGACACTCTACCAAGACTACAAAAGGAAGGATCTATTGACGGGAGGAAATAGGCCATACTCGATTACACATCAAGTATCATATGCCCTATTAAATTCCCACCACACAGATTTATTTCTGGGGAAGAATTTCATTGAAGTCCCAGAAATATTCAAAGAAGTAGTCAAGGCAGTTAGCCCAGGACGAGTGGAAATTCCCCAAATAAGGGAAATTGACATCCAAGTGGAAGATAAGCAGGTGCTGAGACACAATCAAAGTCTCAGATTGGGAGCACCGAGGTTATCATTCCAAGGAGAGAGGCTGACCTCAAGGCCTCTAGAAAGAAGTCTCTCTCATTCCTATGAGAGAAGGGCGATCCAGGAAACACCAGTTCAAGGCATAAGAGTAAAATTCAAATGCCCAGAAGGATGGAGAAGTGTTTCCACAAAGATTGATACAACCGAAAGGAAAAATGGTGAAACTGGTTTTGGAAGCACTCAACCTCCGGCAAAGAAGAAGGCTACCAAACCCCGACCTCCGACAAAACGGACAACCAGACGAACTGCCTCCGAGGAAACCTCTATCAAAGCTGCCGAGGAGCCGGTCGTGACCAGTCAGACGGAGGAGAAAGGGCCAGAAGACGTCCCTGCAATGGAAGAACGTGAGGTAGAGAAGGAGACCTCGGAGGAGGTGATCGAGGTGTCGGAAAAGCCCATGGAGGAAGAACAGATCGCACCTACCCCACCAATAAAGAAGCCGAGGAAAGCTCTGAAGAAATCAATCCCCGCTCAAACTGCCAAAGAGCGGGAGCCCACTCCAGTTCTCCCTACACCACCGGCGCCATTGACACACACCCATCGTGCGGTGCGGGCAAAATACTTGTGTATGCCCAGTACAGACAATACACGTTCCTACGTCCCACAACAAGAACTCAGTCTTAGTGGTAAGTGTAGGGTCGAATCCCGCAGGGAGTGAGGAACCACTTTGTTCTCCAACGACAAACTGAGGTGTCACAAGTCTCAATCTGTATACTCTGCACAAGAAATTAACAAGATCAATAATAACAAAGGGGTGAGGTTATTCGGTTAGGTCATAACTGTTGTTAACATTCGTTTCGGTCATAGGCATACTGATAATCCGTCCATGATCCATATAAACCCAAGGCGTGGCCCAAAGACATTGGGGCATTTCAAGGGGTTATACTTCACATTTAGGATGATTGATCCCATTGTGGTCACTTGGTCCGAAGGTCACACGTTCCCCGGTCACAAGGCAGTGCTTCACTTCTCCTTAGATGGTAGTCATACCCGTTACTCACCAAGTATGTCCCTCACCAACCTTCTCTCCCGAGGTCCCCAACTCTGCACTTTGAGTGACACATGCCTCCTGGACACAACCATTTCCGGCTTGTTAGCCGACCAGTCATAGACATGCTACGACACAGAAGTTACCTTCCTCGTTCGATAACCATGGCTTTATGCCTCGTCACAGTTGATGGATTTTCTCTAGAGAAGCCCAAGACTGAGGACAGTGTATCCCATCAATCCTTTCCCCACCTTCCGGATCTACAACGCCTTTTGTTGACGCTGCTCAGCTACTTGGTCTTGGGTATACCGGTTGTCATGCCCTGGTACACCTTAGCCTTTGCTTGACATGGACAGCGTTTTACCGAACGGAGATCACCCGTTAGGCCCCTACTGCCCATGGTTTCGAACAGATCCTTCCGGAACCACGAGATTCAACCGAAAGAACAAATGTCTCACGAATGTTTTGTCACGGCCGCGCCCGCTAAGGATAGCGAACTCGGGGAAATCGCGACAAAGGGGAGGGAGATTAGAAGCGGGGATAGAAAGGGGCGTGAATAATTAATGAAGGATCGAACTTAATCATTGACAGTGAAGGGGGCATTTATAATATAACTTATGTTTAGCTGCAAAGATTCAAATAACTAGTAAGTTCGGATAAAGCCGACTTAATTCAAAAGGGCTTATTACTGAAGAATACGCAGCGGAAATTTATAAAGAAGTGATGTTTAATCATAAGGGCTCGAATAACTTGTACACTCGGATGAATCCGACTTGACTTAAAAGACATAAAACTCGGGAGTACGCAGCGGATTAACAAATCTGAACTACATGTATGGAGACATGTATCTAAGAGTTCATTCATTTAACTTATGACAAAAGCTCCGCTCTTCACTTCATCTCCATCAGCCACTGCTCAACCTGCACATTTAGAAATATATGCAGGGCTGAGTACGAGAGTACTCAGTGGGCACGTATGCCTAAGTATAAAATACATGCTTCATAAAACTGTAAATTGTCATGCCATCATAAACAGTACAGCAAGGGAGTTTTCGTGAAAAAGGCCCAAGCTTACTAAATTCTTTCGTGATACTTAAAGCTCGTCTACAGACTAAGTTCTCTTCGTAATCTATCATATCTGGAACTCTGTGCCGGAGAGGTGGCCACCTCTCATGGACACTTGACCGGCCAACCCGCTAGATGACTCACGGTCCCTCGTGTACACTAGTCAAGGCAGGATAGCTATCAACTGCTCAAGACCCGAATTCGATTACATCATTGGCAAAGCCAAAGCAGATAGATATCATGCTAAAACTGAAATATTTTATGGCAAGACAATACTTGAAATAACTTTCATTCAAAGACTTTGTCATGAAATAACTTGCTTGAGCGTAACACTTAAACTCATTTGATATATATATGAAAGTAATGCCCACCTGATAAGCAAACCTTTGTCATAACTTAGTGACTCCTGACTAGCTCTTACTCTTGCGCTTAACCTTTAATGCGAGAACATAAGGTCAAACCTTAGCTCGATGAAAATTCTCAAATAAATGAGAATGCGTATAATGAATATGCATGACTCATATTCCCTTTTTATTACTGAGATAATACTTAGGGAAACTTTATCACTAGTCCTTGTTATTAAAAACTATTTTAAACCATCTAGGTTTCGTCTTATGAAGTCAAGTAATTAACTATATTGATTCGTTCTCATTAGGGTGTTCTAAACTGCCACTTAAACATAATTCCCCCTTCGTAGGCAAAGGGAAAAAGAATAAACTCAAACACCCTAAGTTCTTATCTCTCTCTCTCTCGCGATCTGCTCTGTCTCTTCGCTCTCTGCTCTGGAAATCAGCTCTGGCATCTAAGTCAGCTCTGGCTGAGTTAGCTCTGAAAAGTCAGCTCTGGCCTCCGAAAGTCAGCTCTGGCGATTTAGCTCTGAAAGTCAGCTCTGGCCTCCGAAAGTCAGCTCTGGATGTTCGGCTCTGCTCTGGTCAGCTCTGCTCTGGCGTTTTCCAGCTCTACTCTGGAATTCCAGCTCTGCTCTGGCAATTCCAGCTCTGCTCTGGAATTTCCAGCTCTGCCCTGGCAATTCCAGCTCTGCTCTGGAATTTCCAGCTCTGGCATTTTCTAGTTCTGCTCTGGCAATTCCAGCTTTGCTCTGGAATTTCCAGTTCTGCTCTGGAATTTCCAGCTCTGCTCTGGCAATTCCAGCTCTGCTCTGGCGATTCCAGTTCTGCTCTGGAATTTCCAGCTCTGCTCTGGCGTTTCTGGGCAGAACGACGAGGATTTCCAATTTCCAAAACCAGAGTTCTTCGTCCTTTCTTGCCTCGATTCTCACTCGTACACCGGCCTAAATCTATACCTATGTGAGCATGCTGTGCTTGTTCAAGTTCATCTATGTTTAAAGCTAAAGTTCTCGTCGTTTAATCCAGGTTTCAAGTCGTGGGTTCTACCGGAAAAGTGACTTAACATGCTTCTTGTGTTCGTTCGTATCTAGAGCCTAAAACATGATTTCTATGAGCGTGTGATTCATGCTGAAAGGAGTGACAACAGAGGTCGAGAGTTACCTTGATGTCGCGTGCTTTGGTCGGGTAAAAACGATGGTTTCCCTTGAAGCTCTTGTTGTTGCTGCTGAATATTCAGAGTGCCGAATAAGAGGAAAGGAGTGGCACAAAGGGGTTGAAGGGGAGTTTATATAGGTGTTCGGCCGTCTGCACTTGAGTGCCTAGGGGGGGAGGGCTTGGCTGTAACCCTGCCTTGCGTGGAATAGGGAAGGCTTTTCAGCTGCTCGCCCAATGGAGGGGCTGCTGCTGCTGCTGCCGTGCTGAGCTCGGCAGGCGTGGAGGTGGAGTGTGCCCTTTCGGCTGCTCGTCCAATGGAGGCTGCTGCCGTGGCTGCTCTGGTCTGGCGTGGAGTGTGGCGTGGCGTGGGAGAGGGGTGCAGTAGGCGGCCCTTCGGCTGCCCAGCCAATGGGCATAGCTGCAGCCTCCTTTTCCACTTTTTCCCTTCTCCATTTTTCCTTCTTTTCTTTACTTGTAGCGTTGGCAAGTGTTGGGATTGGGTGGCGTGAGTGGTGAATTGATCTAATAAAAGATCTAAATAAAATCCTTCAGTGTCGTTCACTCTCAGTATTAAAAATACTGGTTTCGTGCTTGCTAACATCGATAATGCTAAATTAAATCCGTAGATTCAATCCGTTCGTCATTCTAATACTTAAATTAAATCCGTAGATTTAATTAGCTTCAAAGTCGGAAATAATTCACGACTTAAGTAACAATGTGAAATAAACTCCATCTTGATAAATAACACAACTTAGCTAAGTTGGTTATAACCTCGAGTAATAATAATTCATCGACTCAAAGATTCTCATCGCGGTCTTAAACACGCGAAGATAAATAAAGCATACTTGCTAGTGTAGTGACTCTGTCTCCAAATACGAAATTCAGAAACATAGCTGAGAACATAAAGTGCTTCATGTACTGGCAGATAGAAAATTAAACACACAAAACTGAAATTAAAAACTGATAAAAGAGCGGGTCGCTACATGTTTACATGTTAACAACAATTATTTCCACCCCTAAAACCTCACCTAGGGAACTACTCACACATAGCAGAATTCATAAATGCGAAATGAATTAAACACATCATGAAACAAAAGAGAATACTTAAATAAGATAAAGTAGTACCTAAGGCTACGAGCCTTTAATCTTGTTCGAATGAAAATACAACGGAAATCAGAAATAGAACTGTAATGTAAATTGTTTTGATGCCACACTTCGGCAGAATTAAAGTAAGAAACTAAGTAAAACAAAGTTCAAAAGGGCCAAGAACATTTCCACGCTGCACACCATCATCCTTTTATACTGCGGCATGGTAAAGGTCCAACTCCAGCTGCGCCAGCTTCATATCTTCAAAGAGATCTTCTTTCCTTCTTTAGCTCAATCCGTGATTGATCTGATTGAAGATAGCCTCCAGCTGCTTGCTGTCGTCAACCTTTCCCTTTCTTCCGATGCTTCTAGCTTCTTCCTCCGTCTTCTCTTTGCTTCTTCCAAATCCCCGAGATTTACTTTCCTTTTCTGGCTTTGGCTGTCTGCTTCGCATGGTAGTGGTCAGACGGATTGCTTTCTTCGGTTTGATTCATACCAGGTGGGTTGCTTCAGGTTCCCATGCCCCAAGTTAGATTGGAGAGGTACTGCGGCCGAAGCTCCATGCTGGTAAACATGACATAGCAATCTGGGCTTGGTAATGCCCATTCCAACCACATTCTTTCCATTTCCGCTCCACTGGACCTTCCTTCCTCAACAACTTCGTTTTCCCCTGGACAGACCTGAACTGACACAAATAAAGAGAAAAATAGGGCCAAATGGCCCAAAAGTCGAAGACGCATCACACCTACACACTTAAACCATACTTGCCCTCAAGTATGTAGGTGGATTCACAGAAGACACGGATGAAAAGTTGAAAGAAAAGAAATAAAACTACGAGACACGAAACTTGCACCAATTTCAGGATCAGATCATACTAACATGCATCATTCAGTTCAGTCAAACCACAAACCAGAGTAATGAACATGCATAAAGTGTGATAGTAGTCTCTCTTTCTCTCAAGTACCGGGCTAAGTGTATACACACTTAATTTGCTGTGCCAGTTCTTCTAAGAGTTTGATTGAAAACTACAAGTGGAACACACTAGTATGACTCATCAGAGGGTCTTTGTTTGGTTGTAATGGGGTATACGGAGCAAAGGCAGGATAAATATGGTTCAGTGGCTAATTCAGTATCACCCTTACTCAGCATACATGTTCAGTAAAGCTACAACCAACCCTTTATTCCCCCGTTTTTAATAGGGTTCATCCTTTCTTTGATTTTTGGCAATAATTTTCATTCATTTTTTTTGTGCCCAGATTTTCTTTCTTTTCTCCAGTTCCTTGTTTACCATTTTTGCACTCCAACAATTCTTTCTTTTAGATATAACAATAGAAAGGCTCAAGAAAGAATGAATTCGGCTCAAATTGGCATAACAAGGAATTCTTTTCACATTCATCAACAAAGAAGAATCTGGGGGCCTAATCAAAGAAATGTGCCCTAATCACGCAAGTCATTTCTAGCAATATAAGTCCTCAAACAAAATCTAGATTCCCTAGCACAGCAAAGTCTCACCAGAAACATGCGATTTTTCAAAAATATGGCCCTGATCTCACTGGTGGGGTACTATCTGTAACCTCACAACTACTATCATGCATATCATACTCAACCACCAAAACAAACTAAGACCGAAATCAGCATGCAAAATCTCATCATCATCAAACAGCGCAAGTAAGACTCGACTCTAACAAGACTCAAAAGACACTAAAACATGAAAATCAAAAGATAAAACAAAACCTAATCTAAAAGTTCAGGGTAAGGAAACTTAATTGTCTCGGCCGGAGGATCTCTCCTCCGCATTCAACCGATCCATGATTGCCTTGAAGCCAGCGTCCATTGCTTCCCTCAGGGTTGTTATCTTCGCGCCCAACATCACCAGCTCGTCCTTCACTTCCTTCATCTCTGCCAACAACATCACGCTCTCGCTGCTGACAAGGCGGGGTGCATCTTGCTCTTGTGGCCTCCTCGGTTCTGGCCTAGCTGCTGCTCCTTCAGGATACACCAAACGGTATCTCCCGCCTTCGTCGGCCTCAACCACCCTCCATCGCACGAACCTGCCCAGGTCCAGAAAGCGATTGTCGGCCAGAGCTGCGTCATCCGGGCTCTCCACGTCGAACTTGATAAGCTTCTCCGCCAGGATGGTCACCAGTGGGCAGAGGGAGAGAAACTTGTTAGTATGGGTTACCCCATACTGGAACTGAAGCGTCACGGTGAACCCGAAGTTCACCTTTTTTCCTTTCCATCATACACCACAACAGGAAGACTTCCTGTTGGGTGACCACGTTGGAACCCTCCAGCCGGCCGTAGATGTTGTAGGCCAGCCACATGTGGCAGATCTGCAAGGCGGGGTCCCGAATCTCGTTCGACTTGCTGATGTTTTTGACATATTTAGTTCCGGTAGACAACAGTGACCAATAATGGTCAAACCGACTCCTCCACTCTGGTGTGGCTATGGTTTCCGCTTGCCTGTACTCCTCTTCGTAAACTTTTGTGGTTTCAATCACCCCCAGGTGGATATTTAGCTCATTGATCGAGAGCGGGAATATCCTACCTTGCAACTGGAACCGCAAAGTACCTGGGGTCTCAATCGTATAGTTTCCCTTGGGCTTAAACTCAACGGTGCCCATGAATTCCTCCGTCAACTTCTGGAATGCCTTCGGATTCCACTCCAGCACCTTCTTCCAACCTATCCCCTCAAAATACCCCTCCACTTTCTCCTTTATCCCCAACTCCTCCAAAGCTTCATTAACCAGAAAATACCAAGGGGTAATTTCTCTGTTCTGTAAGACGGCATACCTTTGGCTATCTCTCAGTATGACCGCTCCTGAAGTAGTGGTGCGTATCAGCCCTTTTTGCTTTGCAAGCTTCGGCTTTGTGGTAGTGGCTGTACTGGAGGTGGGTTTCTTTGGCGCCAAAACATCCTCAGATCTGGAGCTGTCCACGGTCTCAGTCCTCTCCGGATCTTCCTCGGCTTGCTTGCCTTTTACCTTTTCAGCGGGGGTTGCTCTCCTAGTCTTGCTCTAGACTTCCTTGCCCTTCGTCTTACTTCCGGCCGCTGCCGGTCTGGTCTTCGTGGGCAGAGGGGGTTTGGTGACATCCAACTTCCTTTTCGCTCCAATCTTCACCACCTTGCTTTGAGGGGTGGAGGCCTCCACATCGGTCTCGTGGGTGGCCTCCTCTCCCTTTTCTTCTCCTTCTTCGGACCCTGTCGCCGTCTTTCTTTTTTCAAGAGATGGCGCTGGTGGTGTAGGGAGAACTGGAGTGGGCTCCCGCTCTTTGGCAGTTTGAGCGGGAGTTGATTTCCTCAGAGCTTTCCTCGGCTTTTTCACTGGTGGGGTAGGTGCGACATGTTCTTCCTCCATGGGCTTTTCCGATACCTCGATCATTTCCTTCGAGGTCTCCTTCTCTACCTCACATCCTTCCATCACAGGGACGTCTTCTGGCCCTCTCTCCTCCGTCTGATTGGCCACGACCGGCTCTTCGGTAGCTTTGATAGATGTTTCCTCGGATGCGGTTCGTCTGGTGGTCCGTTTCGTCGGAGGTCGGGGATTGGCAGCCTTCTTCTTCGCCGAAACTTGAGTGCTTCCAGAACTAGTTTCACCTTTAGTCTTTGCCATTGCGGGTTTTTGGAATTGAGAAAGTGTTTGGAAAATTAGGGTTTTGGGGTAGGAACTTATGGAACTAGGTGGTTTTTAAAGTGGTATTAGCGGTTACTGAAATTGAAGGTGTGGGTAGGTGGTGGAGATTGTGTGTAGCGGTTATGGAGATTTAGGGTTTTGGAAGAAGTGGGGGGAAGTGTTTAAGGGAAGTGGGGATGACGGTTATGGCAGGACTTTAAATTAAGGAAAGAATAATCTCCCCAAAATTTGAAATTCAAATTTCCTTTGGAAACCCAAACGTTCCCGTCCCATCATGTCAGTCTGATGCATCCGCCTCTCTGACGTCACCCTTCCCCGGTTAGACCTCTCCTGCTCGCAAAACTCCCAATCCTCCACCTACACACTTTGCAACGCAAAGTGGGTTTGAAATCTCCATTGGGCCTCCGCATTTCTTACTTTTTCCGGCCCATCTCACCTGCAAGTTAGTGCATCCAAACAAAACAAAACAACTTAAAAGAAAAGAAAATTCGGTAAGGATCTTACCGAAGAAACCACACTGGGTTGCCTCCCAGCAAGCGCTCTTGTTTCACGTCTTGAGCTCGACTTTCCTTCACTCTTTACTCGTACACAGGGTCGAGAAGGTGGCATTCCTCCTTCTCTTTTTCTACTTCAGCAAGTTCATGGTAGGGCTTCAGGCGATGCCCATTCACCACGAATGTATCAATTCCATTGTGATCGTACACTTCTATGCTTCCATTTGAAAAAATTTCTTTGATCACGAATGGTCCTGACCACTTTGAACGAAGTTTCCCAGCCATCATCTTGAAGCGTGAATTAAAAAGTAGAACTTTTTGTCCCACCAAGAATTCCTTCTTCCTGATCTTGGAATCATGGATCCTCCTGGTCCGCTATTTGTAGAGCACCGCATTATCGTAAGCCTCCAACCGAAGTTCTTCCAACTCACTCAGCTGCAACTTCCTTGCTTCTCCAGGTAGGGTCATACTGAGGTTAATTTGATTGATTGCCCAGTACGTCTTATGTTCGATTTCCACAGGTAAATGACATCTTTTCCCATAAAGCAAGCGGAACGGAGACATTTCGATGGGTGTCTTGAAAGCAGTTCGGTATGCCCACAACGCGTCCCCCAAATGGTTACTCCAGTCCTTGCGGTTAGGGTGTACCACCTTTTCCAAGATGCTTTTTATTTCTCTGTTGGAAATCTCAGCCTGGCCATTGGCTTGGGGGTGATACGCTGTAGTGACCTTGTGTGTCACCCCCACCTTCTTAGTTAGTGCTCTGATAGTGGCATTACAGAAGTGAGACCCCTGATCACTGATTAGAATTTTGGGTATACCGTACCTCTCGAACACTTGCTCCTTCAAGAATCTTACCACGGTGTGAGCATCATTGCTTGCGGTTGCCTTGGCTTCAACCCACTTTGACACGTAATCAACTGCCACCAGAATATACTCGTAGTTTCTTAACTTTGGAAAAGGCCCCATAAAGTCAATTCCCCACACGTCAAAAATCTCAACTGGCATGATTGAAACTTGTGGCATTTCATCTCTTGCGGTAATACCTCCAGTCATCTGGCACTTCGGGCAGCTCTGTACCTACTTTCTTGCATCTGCGAATATGGTGGGCCAGTAGAATCCACTCTCCAAAATTCTGTGGGCCGTGCGATTTCCCCCAAAATGCCCGCTGTTTACTGTTCCATGACACATGTCTAAAATTTGGGCATGTTCATCCTCAGGTACGCACCTCCGTATGACTTGGTCTGCTCCAGTCCTCCAAAGATATGGATCCTCCCAGTAATAGAATCGTGCTTGCACAAGCAACTTCCTTTGCTCGAACCTTGTCAATCCTGGGGGCAACTCTTTAGTGATCAGATAGTTAGCTATATCGGCATACCATGGCTCTTGGTTGGTTAGAGCATACAGTTCTTCTCCTTCCACTCGAGTGCATACAGAGTATAACTTTTCATCTGGAAAAGTATCAGTAATGGGCAGACCATCATCCTCTTCCAGTTGCAACCTGCTCAAATGATCTGCCACAAGATTGGCAGCTCCCTTTTTGTCTCTTATTTCGATGTTGAACTCTTGCAAAAGTAGAATCCACCTGATGAGCCGAGGTTTAGACTCCTTTTTGGCCATCAAATACTTCAACGCTGCATGATCCGTGTAGACCACCGCCTTTGTTCCCAAAAGGTATGAACGAAATTTCTCTATGGCGAACACCACTGCTAAGAGTTCCTTCTCGGTAGTGGTATAGCTGCATTGTGCTGGATTTAGAGTCTTAGATGCGTAGTAGATCACACAACTCTCTTTGCCTTTCTTCTGCCCCAGTACTGCTCCAACGGCATGGTTGCTGGCATCACACATAATTTCGAACGGTAAGTCCCATACCGGAGGTTGAATAATGGGGGCTGACACCAACTTATTTCTCAAAATTATGAATGCCTCCTTGCAATCGTCGTCAAACTCGAACGGCACATCCTGTTGAAGAAGTCTGGTCATGGGCTGGGCAATCTTGGCGAAATCTTTAATGAATCGCCGGTAGAACCCTGCATGACCAAGGAACGCCCGTATGTGCTTTACTGTTGTCGGGTAGGGCAATTTGGCGATGGAATCAACCTTCGCCTTATCCACTTTGATTCATCTTTCCGAAATCACGTGCCCCAACACTATTCCTTCCCTCACCATAAAATGGCATTTCTCATAGTTCAGGACCAGGCTCTTCTCCACACACCTTTTCAACACAAGCTCTAGATGCTTCAAATATGTGTCGAAAGAGCTACCATATACGGTGAAGTCATCCATGAAAACTTCAATGCAATTCTCAAGTAGGTCGGAGAAAATGCTCATCATGCACCGTTGAAAGGTTCCCGGTGCATTGCATAATCCGAACGGCATTCTTCGATATGCAAATGTTCCAAATACACAGGTGAAAGTGGTTTTCTCCTGGTCTTCATATGCCACAAAGATTTGCATGTACCCGGAATATCCGTCGAGAAAACAGTAATAGGCATTACCAGCTAGTCTTTCCAGCATCTGGTCGATAAAGGGCAATGGGAAGTGATCCTTCCTGGTTGCCTCATTCAGCTTCCTGTAGTCAATACAAACTCTCCATCCTGTTTGCAAACGGGTGGGTACAAGCTCGCCTTGATCATTCTCCACAACCTGTATTCCTGACTTCTTCGGTACGATATGGACTGGACTCACCCATTGGCTGTCGGATATGGGATAGATGATTCCCAATTCCAACAGCTTGAGAATTTCTTTCAGTACCACTTCCTTCATGACCGGGTTCATCTTCCTTTGAGAATCTCGAACAAGTTTGGCTCCTTCCTCAAGGTAAATGTGATGCATCATTCCGTAGGACTGATACCTTTAATATCCGCTAAGGTCCAACCAATGGCTTTCCTGTTCTCCCGTAACACTCTAACCAATCGATCTTGCTGCACAATGGTTAGATCAGCACTGATGATAACTGGTAGTGTCTCTTCTGGTCCCAAATAAGCATACTGTAAATGCTTAGGTAGTTTCTTGAGTTCTAGCGTGGGTGCTTTCTGGATTGCAGGAAGCAGCTTCTCGTTCTGTCCATACTGAGTCAACAACTCTGGTTTGCTTGTCTCCGTTCCTCCAGCTAGATAGACCTCCTTGATCAATTCCTTGATCTTCTGATCTACCTCCACATCAGCTTCCATGGTGCTTTCTCGGAGAGAGTAAAGCTCCATGATGGATTCCTTCATCTCATCATCCTCCATATGTTCTGCATCCCGATCAGTCAGACCATACTGAATCACTTTCTCTGTGGTATCCCTGGAACCAAAAGCAATTCCCTGTTCTTGCACCAAGGGCTCAAACACATCGATCATGTCCACCATTTCCATTGCTTGTTTTCTCTTCATGGTTTCATAGATGTTGAATTCCTCTTGGACTCCAGAACATAGAAGTCTGCTGGGAAAATCAAATCCCCAACCTTGATCAGTACGTCATCCACCACTCCTTCGGGGTAAGCGTTGGATCTGTCAGCCAACTGTATGACCACACGGGTGTTCCTCATCTCACCAATATTAAATCTCTTGTATATAGCCAATGGCATCACATTAATGGAAGCTCCTAAGTCCATCATTGCCTTATCCATGTTTGTTCCGCCTATATTGCATGGAATGGTGAACATCCCTGGATCTTTCCGCTTCGTGGGTAGCTTTCGTTGGATCACTGCCGAGACACTCTCTCCCATCACGTAACGGACTTCTTCCTCCATCTTGACTTTTCTTGAACAAAGGTCTTTCAAGAATTTGGCATACTTCGGAATTTGCCTGATAGCATCGAGTAGGGGTATGCTCAGTTCAACTTTTTGAAACATCTTCATCATTTCACTTGCTTCCTTCTCTTTAGCTTTCTGTCTCAGGCGCCCTGGGTAGGGTACGTCGGTTGGGTTGCTACCTCCAGCTTGTTCATCAGTTGGACCCTTACCACTTTTATTCCAGCTTCCTTGAAGCAGTTCAGCCTCAGCTAACAACTCTTCTTCCTTTTCCTCTTCTTCTGGAAACTCAGTTAACACAACTTGGGCGTGTTCTCTGGGGTTAATTCCCATGGCTGGGAGCTTACCAGCGTTCTCTTCCAATTTGGCCACTGCCTTAGTCAAGTGACTAATTTGCTGGTTGGTTTGGTTCATGCCGGCACAAATTTCATTGCGAAATTTCTCGCTCTCTTTAGCCATGTTTTCGATGGCTTCTTCCCAAGGTGCTCTCCGGTGTGGTGGCTGGTAATGAAGTTGTTGTTGATTCTGGTTGTGGTGTTGAGGTGGCCCCAGCTGGTACTGTTGTTGATGTTGGTTCTGATTATACTGAGGACGTTGCATATGTGCTCCCATATTGTTCTGCTGTTGGGGCTGACCATCTTGCTTCCACCGAAAGTTAGGATGATCCCTCCACCCTGGATTGTAAGTGTTTGCAAATGGATCATACTGATCACTAAATTATTAGCAACAAATTACCGCAACTAACACGGTGCAATTGTAGCACAAATTAAGTAACCGAGTATCGTATCCACAGGGACTATTATGACGAATCACTCTAAGTAATCCTAATTACACTCTAGTAATATTCAGGCAAACGAAAGAAGGAAGGTTTAATTAACTTTAAACTAAAACGCAAATAACAATAATTAAAAAGACGTAGGAAAATTCGAATATTAAAAGACAACTGATCCTAGGGTAGTAAATTCATTAACTAAATCCACATAATAAATCTATTAATCCTATGTACCAGTTTAATCCAGTTATGATGAGAGATCACTTAATTAATCAATCACTCTCGCTAGAGCAGCAACGATCGTAGATTAGTAAATTATCTATCTCCGTTAGGTCTCAAGAAAATCTACTAACTCCCAATAGCTCCTAAGAATAGCTCCCTATGATCCACCTATCTCCGCTAGGTCTCAAGGCTAAAATCATATCATACATTCCTGAATCCGCTAAACAGTTATCTCCGCTAGGTCTCAAACCGAATAGCTAAACATGCAAATTATTCGCCAGATAATCCACAAGAAATCAACCACCAGGAATTATGAATCATAAACTGGAAGGCACAAAGGTATTAACAAATAAATCACATAAATTCAATCAACTATTTACAAACCCTAGAATCAGCTAAAGGAAACTAGCCAGACATGCTGAAATAAAACATAAACATAATTAAATAGAACGCAATTGTAAAAACAAATTATATAAAAACCGAATTAAAACTATTGTAGCGGCTTGAATCTTCAGTCTTGATCCAAGCCTTGAAAACTAGAAAGCAATGAAATTCTGAAAGCTAGAAAACTGAAAAATAAAATCTGGGAACCCTGAATAGGTGCAAGGAAGACCTATATATAGTACCAGGGTAAAACTACAGAGTTTGAGCTCGAAAAGGACTTTAAAAACGAATAAAAACGCAAAATAACGGGCTGACGGCGACCCCACGGCGGGCAGGCGGCGGTCGCCGCCCTCTTCACATTTTTCCTTCATGGCGCGGCGGGCGCCCGGCGGGCGCCGCCCGATCGCCAGCCACGCCGATTTCTCGGCGGGCTGCGCGGCGGTCAGCGGCTGGGTCGCCGGCTTCTGCGTAAAATTCCTTCACAGGCCGGCGGTCGCCGGCTGGATCGCCGGTTGATCGCCGACAGCTCCGTTTCTTCCTTTTCTCGAGCTCTTCAAGCTCGTTTCGTCGATTTTCTCATCCAGAACACTTGTAACTTGATATTTGGATCTTGAACATCCATATGTAGCTTTCAAAACACTCAAACCTATAGCAAAATGACCAAAACCATACCCAAAAGCAATATCACAAAAGAATATGAAACTTAAACCAAATGATATCACAACCAAGCATAATTCTAGCACTTTGAACTCTTAAACACTCCTAAAAACAATGCAAAATGAGTGTTTATCAACTCCCCCAAACTTACATCATTGTTCGTCCTCGAATAATGGAAAGAATAAACTCAATAAACACGAATGGGCAGAAATTTGGATCACAGAGGCCTCAGAAAAACGTAGAAAGCTAGAATTCTCAAATCTCCAACAAGTAATCACAAAGTTCACCAATTAAACACAACTTAAAGCAAAATCAACCTTGAATTTCAAACAATTGAATCTCACTATGTATGTGTATCACTCAACTCTCAATGTGTATGATGGGACGTGTATACTCTCATCGAATTCAATGCAATGTAGATCACTTACCATAGGCTTGCCAATCGTCTACAATCTCCATCGCTAAAAGTGTGCCAAGACTAAGATCAGATAGGTCTTTATTTTTGGGTTATAATGTAGGGACATTGGTTAAGGTAGGGAAATATAGGCTAAGTGACTCAAATAGATCAAGAACACCAACCTTATAGCTTCACTAATCAAGCATGGAATAAATTCCATCTTCCACCCAACTATATCACCATAATCAACACAACTCAAGGGATTTAATCATCACAAAACAGAACTAAACACTCTTTTATGCTCTCCATTTATTTCCAACACACAAAGTCGATTTTCAAACAAATATCTCAATATACACTCGACTTTATACTTTTTTCTCTTTCTTTTTCTTTTCTTTTTTTTCTTTTTTTTTTCTTTTCTTTCCACAACTTTTCTAGAGCTTATAAGAGTAAATAGTATCATAATATCATCCCTTTTTTTTCATGAACCACTATGATATTCACCACACAAAGATCCCCATATACTACATCACCCCCTATCATCCAGCTAAAGAATAAAAGAATAAACTGTGCATAATAAACAGTTATAGCTCAAATCCTCACAGGTTTATTCAACGTCCCAAAATCAAGGTCAAAATCACCCTAAACTATGCAAATTAGTTCAAATTATGCTCAACTTGTCAAAGAAAATCAAATAATGATTTTTTTTTTCATAGAAATCATCATTGGCATCTCACCAGAAATCTAATGGAGCAATAATCATCTCAAAAACAATCACACACCACCAACCAAACAGGATAAAACAATAAAGCCAACAAAAAGATAAAAGTGATACACATATCTATTCTCACCCCCCTCCCCCAAACTTATTACAGAACATAAGTTCGAAAATAAGTTTGGAGGGATGATGATATGTGTGTCACTACTCACAGAAAAAACATGCTCCATGGTGGTGGTATGAACCAAGCGCGAGTTCCCGCATCTTCCAAGCTCAACGCTGCACTAAAAACCCCAAAACAAAGAAAACAAAGAAAACAAAGAAACAAAAAGAAACAAAACGAAAGGAAAACAAAACAAAGAAACGGTTGGGTTACCTCCCAACAAGTGCTTAATTTAACGTCTAGAGCTCGACGATACCTCAAAAACTCATGGAGGTCGGAAACAGCACTCTAACCATTGGAAAGCTTTTCTACTCTTTGGTGCCCTCTCCACCAAGACACTTCTCTTGGCTCGGACATCCTCCACAAGCATTGCCCCCTTCTCATTTTTGTTCCGAAAAATCCGGAATTTCACTTTCTTCTTCTTGGGGGTATGGGTTTTCAAAGACCCCTCATCATACTCCAAAAACAAACACTTCTCAAAAGTCAGCACTTCTTTTGGTTTTGGAGTCTTTTTCTTGGCTTCGTACTTGGGCAGCTCATTTTTCTCAACCTCTTCATCCTCCGAATTTGCTAGAAAACTGTCAGCCAAATTAATCATTTCATTCTGGGGAACTTCCTTTGGTGGAGGTTTCTTGCAAATCACAGTTTCCCCATAGGCTCTCAATGTCATCTTTTCGTCGTTGACGCGGAAAGTCAGATCTCCCTCTTGCACGTCTATCAATGCACGGCCCGTAGCTAGAAACGGCCGCCCCAAGATCAATGGAGTATTTTTGTCCTCCGGTATGTCCAACACTACGAAATCTGCAGGGAAAATAAATTGTTCCACCTGCACTAGGACATCCTCCACAATTCCCTTGGGATATGTGATGGAACGATCTGCCATCTGCAATGTAATAGCGGTAGGCTTGATATCTCCAATCTCCAATCGGTTGAAAATTGAGAGAGGCATTAAATTGATGCTTGCCCCTGAATCACAAAGAACACGCGAGAAATTCTGCCCTCCAATCTCACAAGCTATAGTAAAGCTGCCAGGGTCCTTCTGCTTCAATGGTAGCTTCCTTTGTAGCACTGCACTGCATTCCTCGGAAAGATTGATCGTCTCATATTTCCCCAACTTCCGCTTGTTGGAGACTGCGTCCTTGAGGAACTTGGCATAGCCTGGCATATCTCTCAAAGCATCAAGTAAAGGAATGTTGATGTGAAGCTTTGAAAACATCTCCATAAACTTGGCTAACTTCTGATCCATCTCCGGCTTTGCCAGGCTATTCGGGAAGGGTGCTACAGGCTTGTACTCTGGCCTGGGAAACGTAAGAGTTGGAACCGGCTCCTTAACAGCAGAAGAGCTCGAATCCTTTTTAGGGGGAGGCGTCTGTTTCGCTGCAAGCTCCTCCAAGTCATCATCGTCGTCTTCCACTACTTTGCCTTTTCCCTTGTCATTCCTCTGCTCAGTATGATCCCGCTGCTCTGCATCCTCAACTGTAGTATCAACCACCCGTATGGAATGACATTGCTTTCATCACACGAATTCACAACTAACACTATTTATAGTTGTGAATTTAAACTTTAAAACTTGAATTCACAACCAATACTTGTTATTCAGTTGTGAATTCGAGTTTTAAAGCTTGAATTCACAACCAAAATAAATTTTGGTTGTGAATTCACTGGTTGTGAATTCGTGGGTATTTGTAAAAAATTTATATGCAAGGGTAAAATGGTAAATGTGGGTATTTTTTTAAGTTTTTATATTAGTGGGTAAAATTTATTTTTACTATATATAAGTGGCTATTTTCAAAATCCACTCTATAATAATTGTTACTTTTAATAAGTATAATATATACATTTGTTAATAGAAATGTATATTTATGTTAATATAAGTAGTTAATATCAATATTGTGAAAATTTTAATGTTTTAAAAACATTATACTTCTTTATAATAATAATAATTACTTTTTATTATAACAATAATTACAATTAATATAATATTTTCACCTACACACAAAACACTACTCCCTCCGTCCACCAATTAAGTACCCATTTGCCTTTAAATTTTTATCCACCAATTAACTACCTACTCTGCTTTATAGATATATATACTCTCCTTTACTTTTTAATTTTACTACTCGTTATCATTTATGGACCCCACCTCACAACACCTTTATCACTTTTATATTTTATATTTAATACTTCCTCCGTCTCACAAAAATATGAACATTTTTTTATTTTGGGGCGTCTCATAAAAACATGAACATTTCTATTTTGGTACATTATCACTATCTCACCACAATCCATTTACTCCACTCACAATACACTTTTTATAAAGTGGAACCCATTTTTCACTCACAATACACTTGTATCTAATATTTCTTAAAACTCGTGTCATTTACAAATGTTCATATTTTTGTGAGACGGAGGGAGTATAATTTACTTTTAATGGACTCACCCACCATACTTTTATCAATTTTATATTTTATATTTACTACATTTTATTTTTACTAGTACCCATCACACAATAATTTTATTATTTTAGTCAAATACTTTTATATTTCACTTATAACATATTTTCAGTTTTCTAAATTTTTGTGTTGAATATCAAATAGATACTTAATTGATTGACAGAGAAAATATTTTTTTAATTTTTATGCTAAAAAATAAGGTCTCAATATAGTTGAGACTAGGGATGTCAATCTAGCTCGAAACTCGTGGGCTGGCCTGATTAACCCGTCATCCGAGAGGGTTATGGTTGCATATTTTCAACTCGATAAAAGTTACAATCCCAATTAGCCCGTAACCGAATAGCCCGGCACCCGATAGGGTCGGCCCGACTAACCCGATGGGCTAGCCCGAAACCCGAATACTTAATACTCACTCCGTTCCTGAAATAAGTTCCTCTTTTTTCCTTTTTGGGACGTCCCCCAAATAAGTTTCTCTTTCTTTTTTTCCATTTTTGGACAACTACCCCACCACTAATAATACTTTATTTATTCTTACTTTTCACTTTTTCACCACTCTCAATACTAATTATAACACATTTTTCACATTTTTCACCAGTCTCAATACTAATTATAACATATTTTTCTCCACTATCAATACACTTTACCATTTTTCCTTAAAACTTGTGCCGTTCCCAAAGAGGAACTTATTTTGGAGACGGAGGGAGTATTAAATATTTAGATATAAAAATAAAAAAATAAAAAAATATTATAAAGTCTCATCATTTCACTTTTATGTATTTTTTAGATGCTTTGATTCTATAAATTCAAACTATTGTTGGATATTTTATTATTTTTTTGTTAACAAAGTTGAACATTTTATTGTTATCAAATTATTTTATATGTGTATGTAATCTTGATGTTATTTTCAATATCTTATGTTTTTGCATTTCATGCTTACTATATAAATTATAACTTTGATTTCTATGTATATTTTATACATTATACATTAGATTATTAAAAATAATAAAATACAAATGATTATTTTATTTTTACACATTTAAATCGGACTAGCCCGAAACTCCGAACATTTAAGATTAGGGTTAAAATTTATAATCCAAAAAAATCTCTAACCCGCTTAGTCGGCACTCGATTAACCCGAAATTTGATAAGATTGGCTCAAAATTCGATGGACTGATCGGATTGACATCCCTAGTCGGGAGGATAGTTGTTGGGACGGGTGAGTATTTGATTCCCAACTCTCGATCCCATTGTCCAATACAAAACAAAAAATTCCTTTCTACCAAATCACCACGACCACCATCGCCTCTCATCTCGAGACTCGAAACAAATAGTTGCAACTTGCCAAACAAACAAACAAACATACATTACTGCTGATTGACTATTTCTAAGAGACAATTCAGATCTCATACGTCTGACGACTCTAGCTCTCTCTTCTCTCTCTCTCTCTCTCTCCGAATTGCATAATACCCCTTCCTTGCTAATGCTTTTCAGTCAGACATTTCAGAGATGGCTTATGCTGCTGTGATTTCTCTTAAGCAAACAATAAACCGCCTCCTGAATTCTCCTCATATTTCCTCTTTCTCCTCAACTCCAGAAATCTTACAACTCGCATACAAGAACGTGGCGTCCCTACAAAAAGTTCTGGAAAGATCGGATGATAGAAGCAGCAGACGTAGGAAGAGGATTGAATGCTTTGGACGCAGAAATTAAAGAAGCAGTTCCACAAATTAGAAGATCTACTCGAATTCGAAGTTTCAAACCATTTCCTTTCAGCATCAGATTCCAGACAGCCATGGAATTGGAAACGAACAACTGAAGGCAAGAGATTGATTCCTTAACGAAAACGATGAAGAAGGAGGAGGAAGATTATGTTATCGAATTGGAAACCTCAGCAGAAGAAGAGGAGAATGATAACGCAGCTGGTCTGGATTTTGGTGTGAAGATGGTTGGATTGTCGAAAGAATTCAACCATATAAAAAGCAAGCTGCTCAAGGGCGTCAGGCCGGATGACTTCGGCGTCTTCGCGTTCCTCGGCATGGCCGGCTCCGGCCGGAGCATGATCGCGAAGACTATCTTCGAGCACATATACAACGGCAGAGAGCAATCCCTTGAATGCTGGGGCGAGGGTGACGATAGGCCGAAGATACGAACTCAAGGAAATCCTTCTAAGCATTTTTCATCAAGTCAAAGATCCTTCACGCAATGATGAAGATGAATTTATTTTACAAGGAAATGTGGAATTAGTAGCTGAGAAAGTGTACTCATCTTTGGAGGGTCGGAAGTATATGATTTTGATTGATGATATGTGCGAAACGCGCGTGTGGAACGAACTCAGAAAGTCGTTCCCAATTCAAAACAATGGAAGCCTCGTCTTGATCACGACCGGCCTCAAGGAAGTCGCTCTATATGCCGACTGCTATAAGATTTTCCAGATTCCGGTGTTGGATGAAGATCGGAACTTGAGGAAAGCGGGAAGAAGATTGCCGAAAATTGCAAAGGTCGTAAATTTTCAATTGCTAAGGCAGTTCTCTTATTGTTGAGAGCCGAGGAGATGCAAGCATGCTGGAGCGAACTAGCTGCAGATTGGGATCACTCTGTTTTCCTTGTTGCTGATGAATTGGTAGAGGTAAATATGATTTCATTTTCATTTCTCTGTTACACTTCCATGTTTGTTTTTCAAATTTCACATCATTCATATTTCATGGTATTGTTATTGGAGACGACTTGAAATTAAGAAAAAAAGTGACACACACACACGAAAACATTTCTGTGTGGCTTTTTCCAACCAATATTACTCGTAGATGTATGCTTGCAGTTGCAGCCTTAGTAACAATGGCATATATGACACATATGAGGAGGTCCTATAAATAAAGAATATGATAAATTAGAGTTAATTACTTGACAATTTCCATGTGTGAACATTGTTGTAATCACCTTTGTGGCAGGTTGATAATATCGTGGAAGAGCCTCCAACGCATATACCCTTCCTGTTTGGATGATAATCAAAGAACTGGAGCCATTCGCATGGTCGGGGCAGCACTAAATAGTGGCTTATCTATCAATGCTCTTGAGCCATTCAAAATGCGTATGTTCCCGGATTATGGGATGCCTCAGATTGAATTCATCTCAGTATCGGGATGGCGGGCATTGGTAAGACTACTCTTGTGAAGGAAATCTACAAAGACCAATCAATTTTGGATCATTTCAACCACCATGTCTGGATCACTTTAGGCCCCAGGTATCAACCACAAGAAATTTTGATAGATATTCTAGTTCAGATATATCCCAACATTGATAGAATGAGTATGAGAGAAGATGAGGCATTAACTAAGGAATTGTGTGCAATGTTATCCAATAAGAGATGCCTCATAGTGTTGGACGACGTATGGAGCATTGAGGCATTACAGTTATTGGAAGACTTGTTCCAAAAATTCAAGGTTAAAGTTTTGGTGACAACTAGGATAAGATATGTAACAAGATTCAGACCAATCGATAAGATTGTTGTCAGAATGCGTCTACTAAACAAAGAAGAAAGCTGGAATCTTCTTTGTCAAAAGGTCTTTGCTGAAGGGTCATGTCCTCATGCACTAGAGAAAGCTGGGAAGCGGATTTCAGAGAATTGTGATGGTCTTCCTCTTCTGATCCTCACAGTTGCTAATCACCTATCCAAAGCTGGACAAGACCTTAGAGTACTGGAACAAGATAGCGTATCAGAAGAGAAACGAAGTTTTCATGAAAGCACATAGTGAAATATCAAAGGCACTAGCTCCAAGCTATGAGAGTTTACCTCAACATTTGAAAGCATGTTTTCTCTACATGGGAGTTTTTCAGTCCAAATCATGACATATCCAACTCCAGAATCATCAAGTTGTGGGATGCTGAGGGGTTTCTTGAACCAAAACAGTCAGAAACTGTGGAAGAATTTGCAAATAAATGTTTGGTGAATCTTGTTGATAAAAGTGTTGTTATGGTCTGCCAAAGGAACTCCTATTCTGAATCTGAGACTTGTCGCCTCCATTCTGTTTTCTGGCATTTATCAAACAGCGAGGCTGCAAAGAACAAATTTTTTCATGTCTTGGATACTATTGCTGATAATTCAATGGAAGGTTTAGAGAGGCCAACGTCGATTATGCATCTATAACAACACTTTATTAGGTGTCAAAGATGTGCATGACTCGATTGCAACCATTTCAGCTACACGATCTCTTGCTATGTACTGCTCCACCTCATCAATATCCAGTTACAGTTGATTTTGGTTTGAGGTTGCTGAGGGTGATGGATGCTCTCACAACGAGTTCCCAAATGTATTAGTAGGACTAATTCATTTAAGGTACCTTGCCCTCACTTGCAGTGGAGAGCTCCCTGCTTCCATATCAAATCTTTGCATCCTTCAATATTTGATTGTCAGTGAGTATTTGAGCATCAAATCCACTGAAGAATTATTGTACCTACCAGTTGAGATTTGGGATATGAAAGAATTGAAACATCTTCATGTCACAGGAAGAAGCCTAACTACTCCTCAATGTGGTGTTATTTTACCAAACCTCTCCACACTCTTAGATGTGAGTGCTCAAAATTGCACATATGAGCTATTTCAAGGAATTCCCAACTTAAAGAAGTTGGGAATTCAAATTGAACTGGACCCTGATGATCATGGTATTCCCTTTCATTGCTTGGACAATGTCTCCTCTCTTAGTAACCTAGAATCACTCGAATGTGTCATCGTGAATCCTGAGTTCAAGATCGAGGTTGCTCCTATTCCAATGTTCCCATTAGGTCTTAAAAAGTTGAGTTTGAGTGGACTAGGATATCCTTGGGAGCACATGAGTGTGATTGGTGAATTGGAAAAACTCGAAGTGCTCGAATTGCGATGTTTTGCCTTCCAAGGAGCAAAATGGGTGGCTGATGCCTATAGTTTCAAAGAGCTTCAGTTTCTTCTACTTGAAGATATGGATCTGGTGCAATGGGAAATCGGAAGGCTCTCCTTTAACAATCTCGAGTTTCTAAGTATCAAACATTGCTACCAACTGGAAGAGCTCCCTCATAATTTCTCAAGCTCTGTTTATAAGATTGAAGTAGTTGACTGTAATACGTTTGTGATAAGATGGGCTGAGGAAGTGAAAGAGGTGGACTTGAATAACATGCATATTTCAAGAGCTTTTTTAGAAGTTGAAGCTCATGCTTCATGGGATGATGCTAAGCAGAAGCTCAACTAGGGGCTACAAAATATTCAGATCAAATTAATTAGTTTAAATATTGTAGAGTAGATGTTGTCTTTCCCTTTGACTCATGTGTCTATATATATAGCTCAGTAGTCTGAAGTTGGTTTGGCTTGTGCGTGTGTTTTTATTTATTTTTTCTCTTCTGTTTTTGTAATTTTTTTCTTTTTTGGTGTTTTTAATTTCTCAATGAATTTTCATTTTGAGAGATTTTAACCTTGAGTGATCGAGATATAATCTCCGTGAGTTTTCTTTATGTTCTTTTCTTTTTTTAATGAAATGACCATAATTCATTATTACTCCTAACATCAATAACATTCAGGAAGTCGTATATTATACCAGTATTATATAAGACTTTGGCCCGGAAATTTGAAATTGTTGCACGGTATAACTAATGGAGTAAATACACAAATATATATATATTAGTCCATCCGTCTCACTTATTTTAAGACACTTTCTTTTAAAGCGTCCCACCTATTTTGAGACATTTTTTTATTTGACAAAAAAATTAGACTTTATTCACCTTTTTCACTTTTTTCACCTACACATAAAATACTACTTTCTTTATTCTCGTGCTCAAATAAAAGATCTCAAGATAGCCGTGACGGATGAAGTTTATACAAGGTGGTGATGATCAATATGCATCATGACTTCAGTTATTGGTACCTATAAATGCATATTATATATATATATATATATATATATATATATATATATAGGGAGAGGATCATGTGCGAACTGATGAACAAGGATGTTCATGTGCGAACCAATGAACAAATACATAATATACATGAACAAAAACACATGAACAACGATGTTCATATGGAGAACCATGAACAAATACATAAAATACATGAACATAAGCACATGAACAACGATGTTCATGACAGTAAGTCATGTACACCGTTGTTCATGTGACGCATGAACAGCGATGTTCATGACTTAATGTTGAACAATCGTTGTTCATGTCCAAATAAAGGGCTGTGATTGGTTCCCCATTCTCACAAAAAGATGTAATTCTCACTTGAGCACATCCATATATATATATATATATATATATATCAGACCTCCTATTTTTAGTGAGATCTTAGACACGATCTTGTGCGTTTATTTTATTAATCCTATGACTGATATTGTATCTAAAGGACGATTTTTTTTTCTCAGGGTTCGAATCCTAAAGTAAGCGAGAAATATTTTAAATTTCGTTATTCATCAGTATATACTGCATTATTCATCAGTAAGAGTTCAATGGAGACCACTCCCCTATATAGAGCATGAAGACCAAATCAGAGCCATTGATCTCACCAAAATCAATGAATCAGATTCATCCGAATTCTTCAAGTTTAGGAAATCCCGTAAATTTCTCATTTTCCAATTCTGCGAACCAACGAACATTATTAATTATGAACTTACGACCATAAGTATGTTTATTTGTAAGTTCATTTGTTTTTATACAAACATATCGACTGTAGTGGATAAAATCCGACTGACCAGCCCAGCCCTGCCCGGCAGCGCTCGACTGCCCAGCTCGAATCTGCCTTGGCAACTCTGACTCTGCCCAGAGCGATCTCTCGGCTCTGGCAGCGGCATGATCTCTCTGCTCTGGCAGAGGCGCGATCCCTCTGCTCTGGTAGCGGCATGATTTCTCTGCTCTGGCAGAGGCGTGATCCCTCTGCTCTGGCAGCGGCATGATCTCTCTGCTCTGGCAGAGGCGCGATCCCTCTGCTCTGGCAGCGGCATGATCTCTCTGCTCTGGCAGAGGCGCGATCCCTCTGCTCTGGCAGCGGCGCGATCCCTCTGCTCTGGCAGCGGCATGATCCCTCTGCTCTGGCAGAAGCGCGGTCCCTCTGCTCTGGCAGCAGCGCCATAGTAAACATTTCAACACGAAAGTATACAAACTGGATTATAAGCTTACAAAAACCTAGTCAACATGGGTGACTAGGTCAAACGAAGGTTACGGCAGGTGGATTCCGAAGAAGTCGGAACCGTTAGGGTTTCAAGGAATATTCCAACAAACCCTAACCTTAGTCACCCCTCCGCAGCTTCATGACCTATATATACTACTTCACTAACACAATCGAGGGAGGCTGTCATTGATACTCATACTGTCGATGTCTCACTCCATTGATCTCTCGTTCTCCCCGCTCTTCCGTTCCGCCTCCACGCTCACAACTTCAAGGGTTCCGATTGCTTGACTAGCCCCGCTAGCCCGGACGTTCATCGCCCCTTGTTCATCATCGCTCATCAGCTTTGATCTAACTTCCGGGACACCCCGATCTTCCGGATACTCCATTGCCTATTGTCTTTTCCTTTATCATCTATTCATTTCAGTTACGTTATTTACGTTGAATACTTATATCTGTTCACTGACTTGAGCGTCGGAGGCCCTTCCATCGACACCCCCACCGGTGCTCTTCGGAGGGCTCTAACGTTATTTGTGGTCTCAGGTTGCTAGTGCCCGTCGATCCAGACGTGACTGACGTCGCTTCCGTAATTATCGGATTCACCCCCTACAATTTGGCGCCCACCGTGGGGCCCTAGCAATCAAAAGCTACACCATGAGTGCTCCGAACGACGCTCATGATCCGAACAACGTCACAGACCAACCAGGTTCAACCCAATCGGAGTTGCTTGCCCAAGTGGAAGTGAATGCCCGGATTTCCGCTTTGGCCGACCAAATTGCGCAAGAACGGGAGAGTAGGCTCTTGTTGGAAAAACAGAATGCAGAGCTACTCGCCCGGTTGAATGCTTTTAGCCAGATCTAGACGTCTCCTCATATCCAAACACTCCGTACTAACCGATTCCGAGTTCCCATCAACTCCATGGTGGACATCGAAGATGTCCCGCTCACACCCCACGGAACTAAGATCAACCCGGATGACCCTTCATCATCGGTAAGAAACAACAGATTGGAGACCCTGCACCCTAACATGGGTGCTCCTCTTGTGAATGCAGGTGAAACGCGCACTCTAGATCAAACGCCCGGAACAACATGAACAAACGCGACAGGAGCCCTCACGCAGGCTAACCTGACGACCGGGGGCATAAGTCAGTCAACCTTGACAGATCGGACCGACGTCGCCCCTGAAGATGACTTCCTGCGTGACGCCCCAACGGGTCAACCGGATGGGCCGAGGCGGGCAGGCCTAATGTGCCAGAGTGGCGGAACTCACAATCAACCACCTCTGGTCGAGCAGGGCCGACACGGCATGCGGGGCATCCAACAGAGTATGGACCCCGTCCTGGCCAGAAGATTGGCAGACATGGAAGCCATCATCCAACGAATCTCAGGAGTCCCGGCCCCGATCAAGAAGAGTGCAGAGAGTTGCTACGCTGACTATCCGTTTGTGGATGAGATAGCCTTGGTGGAAATGCCCAGAAAGTTTAACTTTCCACATATGAAGATGTTCGACGGCGCATCCGATCCAGACGACCACATAGCTCAATACCGCCAGAGAATGTTCACCGTGGCTATCCCTCGTGACATGAGGGAGGTATGCATGTGTAAGGGGTTCGGTTCTAGTCTAATAGGACCGGCCCTCCAGTGGTATACGAATCTCCCAAATAACTCTATTAGCTCTCTTGCCCAACTAACTGATATTTTTGTCCAACAGTATGCAAGTAGCAGGAAATTGGAGAAGATCTCGGAGGACTTGTACGCCATTGTCCAAAGGCATGGAGAACCACTTCGAGACTACATTGGATGTTTCAACGAGGAGAAGGTGTCAATCACCAACTGTAGCGAGCAACCGCTTTTCGCAAGGGACTATTGCCTGGCTCGGATCTTTATAAAACTCTCACCAAGTATCCGTGCAAGACCATGGAGGACGTGTTGATTCAGGCGTGGGCACAGATTAAGTGGGAGGAAGATCAATACAACATGCAGAGGGCCTTCCCACCTAGTAGACCCGAAAGAGACCACCGGGTGGACAGAAAGTCGGGCCGTGACAGACGTGCTGAACCGTATCCACCTTATCGACAAAGCAGAGGAAGGGATGAGTACGATAGGGCACCCGACACGCGCCCCTGCGAGAAAGCAAAGATTCCAGAGTATGCCCTATCCATCTCTCCCGCCGAAGCAGTTGAAGCACTAAGGAATCTAGGCAACAAGGTCAAATGGCCAGAAAGGATGAGGGCCCCAGCCGACCAGAGGGACAGGTCCAAGTGGTGTGAGTTCCATGCAGACCATGGGCATCGGACAGAGGATTGCATCGCCCTCAGATTGGAAGTGGCCCACCTACTAAATCAAGGCCACCTCACCGATTACCTAACCGAAAAGGGCAAGCTTACCCTACAACAAGAAAGGGATAGACAAGAGAAACACAGAGACGACAGCCCACCAGACCCGCCACACCATGAGAGAACTGTGAACGTGATATCCGGAGGCTCCGAAGTCAGCGGAATCACTCACTTAGCCGCCAAGAGACACGCCAGACAGGCTAGATCAAGCAAATCAGGGGCTCCGCCTTCCGGCAAAGCTGGACCAACGGATCCAACCCTAACAATCAGCTTTGCAACATCCGAATCAGACAAGCTTCTACACCCCCATCATGATGCTTTAGTTATTTCCATTTATATTGCTAACTATTTAACAAAGCTTGTGCTAATAGACAATGGTAGCTCTGCCAATATTTTGTTTTGCAGTGCATACAGGGAGATGGGTTTGGACGAGTCCAAACTAATCAAGAAAGCGGCCGTACTCGTTGGCTTCAGTGGCGAGAGTACGACTACTGTAGGGAAGATCGATCTTCCCGTCTACGCAGAGGGATTCAACCTTTCCACTAGGTTTCTCGTTGTAGATGCCCCGTCAGCATACAACGTCATCCTAGGCCGTCCATGGATCCACGGAATGGAAGCAGTACCATCCACCTATCATCAAGTCATATGATTCCCAACCAAGTGGGGAGTTAAGGAGATCAAGGGAGAGCAGAAGGACTCCAGGGCTTGCTACCAAACCACTATGAAAGCGAAAAGCCCGTCCTTATAGCAATTACAACAAGAAGCTCTGTCCCATTCAAAGGCAAATAAAGAGTGTACTTCGAATCAGTTAATTACACCAAGAGGGACGCCTGAATCATTCAACCACATCCATCAAACGAAGCACATGGGAGAACAGAAACACCCAAATCAAAACCTGCAGTGCACTCAAGACATGAGTCAACATACGGAGCTGCAAAAAAGTCAAAGTCTGCAGAGCAGAAAAGTCGAAATCTGCAGAGTAGAGAAGTCGAAGTCTGCAGAGCAGAGAAGCCGAAATCTGCAGAGCAGAGAAGTCAGAGTCTGCAGAGCAGAGAAATTAAAACCTGCAGTGCACTCAAGACATGAGTCAACACACGGAGCTGCAAAGAAGTCGAAGTCTGTAGAGCAGAGAAATCAAAGTCTGCAGAGCAGAGAAGTCGAAATCTGCAGAGCAGAGAAATCAAAACCTACAGTGCCCAAGGAGATCGTCACGGACAACGGGTCCCAATTTATAAGCGCAGACTTTCAAGATTTTTGTAAGTTCTGGAATATAAAGCTGAGCTTTTTCAACACCAAGGTATCCTCAGGCAAACGGACAAGCGGAGTCTTCCAACAAAACCATCATGAACACCCTGAAGAAACGGCTAGAAAACGCCAAAGGCAAATGGGCAGATGAGTTACCAGGCGTGCTATGGTCCTACCGAACAACTACAAGAGCATCAACAGGGGAAACACCATTCTCTCTCGCCTATGGGATGGAGGCAGTAATCCCAACGAAAAGCGAAGTACCCACCGCCAGACATGAGCTCACGACAGACGACGGGAATCAAGAGGCCATGTGCCACGAGTTAGATCTCCTCGATGAGAAACGGAACAAAGCAAATATCAGACTAGCTTCCTACAAACAAAGCATCGCCAGACACTACAACAAACATATCCGCACCCGCACATTTAAGCCGGGCGATTGGGTATTACGAAAAGTGTTCCAGAACACCAAGGAAACAGGTGCGGGTAAATTAGCCCCGAATTGGGAAGGACCATATCTGATCACCAAAGTGGTTGGACGTGGAGCATACAAGTTGCGATCGACAGACGGACGTGACATCAACAACAGCTGGAACGCCATCCATCTCAAACAGTATCACGCTTGATCTCTACGCTTCTACTCTATTTCATAAGGTCTTCCGAGACCAACTCAATCTACTACACGTTTACTGACCTTTGCATGCAGGTCAGAACTACATTCGGGCTTGATCCCTTAATTGGGTATGTAGGCAGCTCTAAGGAGCGCAGCCCCCCTCCCCCTCCACACCCAGGGGGGAAAAACTTTAAATGTAAAAGGCGCAAGCCCATATCACCCCGCATATATTGCATTTAGCCTTAAGTTTAAATAACTAAGTCTAAATGGGGGGAAAAAACTTTAAATGTAAAAGGCGCAAGCCCGTATCACCCTGCATATATTGCATTTAGCCTTGAGTTTAAACAACTAAGTCTAAATGGGGGGAAGAAAACTTCATGTAAAAGACGCAAGCCCGTCCCACCCCGAACGTCCTGAATTTAGACTTAAGTTTCAACAACTAAGTCTAAATGGGGGGAAGAACTTACATATACAAGGCACAAGCCCGTTTCACGCAAAACCTGAGATAAAGACCCGTCGTGTCCATCAGCGCAAAGCGCGCCTCTCCCAAACTGAAATTTTTTTCGCATCGCCAGAGAAATGGCTCTCGCCAGAGAAATGGCCCTCGCCAGAGAAATGGCCTTCGCCAGAGAAATGGCTCTTGCCAGAGAAATGGCCCTCGCCAGAGAAATGGCCTTCGCCAGAGAAACGACTCTCGCCAGATAAATGGCCTTCACCAGAGAAATGGCTCTTGCCAGAGAAATGGCCTTCGCCAGAGAAACGGCTCTTAAGAATGGCTCTCGCCAGAGAAATGGCCTTCGCTAGAGAAATGGCTCTTGCCAGAGAAATGGCATTCGCCAGAGAAACGGCTCTTAAGAATGGCTCTCGCCAGAGAAATGACCCTCGCCAGAGAAATGGCCTTCTCCAGAGAAACGACCCTCGCCAGATAAATGGCTTTCGCCAGAGAAATGGTTCTTGCCAGAGAAATGACCTTCGCCAGAGAAATCACACTCGCCAGATGAATGGCTCTTGTCAGAGAAATGGCCTTCGCCGGAGAGATCACCAAAAGAGCGGGGAAATCTCCCGCCTAGGGGCAAATTTACTCTTATGCCCTCGACCACGCGAGGCGCATGTTTTAGCAACGAATTTACTATTTTACCCCCAGCATGGGTTTATAAATAGCCATGTACGCGTAATCTGAAACCTACACTATCTTTGCTTGCAACACTACAGCAATTTACTCTCGTGCTCTCAACAATCCAATTACCCTCTCTCACATTTCCAATCAAACACTAGGTACAATTCGCGGTTCAACAACAATTCACCGATTGATTCTATATCTATTCATTTATGACTCATCACCACTGTAACGTCCAACGCCATTAGATACATTTTGGGCCTCTGAAAGTGCCGCAGGTCTAGGACGCCCAGTGTTATGTCACCCCGACCATTTAATTCCATGTTTTTCTGGCTCACCTGTTTTACGCGAACTGCCGAGAATCAAAGAAAAGGGAAACGCCCTGCTCACTATGCGCACCCTATACAAGTTAAATTGCACTCCCTAGTTGAAAAAATTCCAACTATGGAGTGGGGGACAAACTGTAGTGGATAAAATCCGACTGACCAGCCCAGCCCTGCCCGGCAGCGCTCGACTGCCCAGCTCGAATCTGCCTTGGCAACTCTGACTCTGCCCAGAGCGATCTCTCGGCTCTGGTAGCGACATGACCTCTCCGCTCTGGCAGCGGCATGATCTCTCTGCTCTGGCAGAGGCGCGATCCCTCTGCTCTGGTAGCGGCATGATTTCTCTGCTCTGGCAGAGGCGCGATCCCTCTGCTCTGGTAGCGGCATGATTTCTCTGCTCTGGCAGAGGCGTGATCCCTCTGCTCTGGCAGCGGCATGATCTCTCTGCTCTGGCAGAGGCGCGATCCCTCTGCTTTGGCAGCGGCATGATTTCTCTACTCTGGCAGAAGCGCGATCCCTCTGCTTTGGCAGCGGCATGATTTCTCTACTCTGGCAGAAGCGCGATCCCTCTGCTCTGGCAGCAGCGCCATAGTAAACATTTCAACACGAAAGTATACAAACTGGATTATAAGCTTACGAAAACCTAGCCAACATGGGTGACTAGGTCAAATTAAGGTTACGGCAGGTGGATTTCGAAGAAGTCGGAACCGTTAGGGTTTCAAGGAATATTCCAACAAACCCTAACCCTAGTCACCCCTCCGCAGCTTCATGACCTATATATACTACTTCACTGACAAACATGGATTTCATACCTCAATATCGCACGAATTGTTGTCGTTTTCCCCCATGAATTGATTGCATATATGTGTTTGTATCCCAATTTTGAGTATTTATGAAGATTTGATTGCTTGGTATAGTTTTTGAATATTTTCAGGGCAAATCAAGAGTTGATTGGAGAATTGTGAGAGCATATGATCAAAGTACGTCTCGAGAGGAATCCATGAGCGTGAACGGCGCCCGAATCAGAGCTCGGACGAGGGAGAACGGGGCCGACAAAGTCAGCCGCGCACAGGAGGCCGCGGCCGCGGTGGCGCGTCCGTGGGAAGACACTCGACCGCGGTCACCTCCCGCGGCCGCGGGGAGGGACCGCGGGCATCATCTCCAGTTACAGCGCTCTCCCGCGGTCACCACCCGCGGCCGCGGGCTGGGACCGCGGGTCCCCTGACCCTCCCTACGTTTTCCGGCCGCGGGCGCGGGCCAGGACCGCGGGAAAAGAGCGGAGCCTCCCCCAAGTGGGCCCCAGTCGGGTTTTTCAGCCCTTAAACCCCATTTTCCACCTTTTTCCTCTCACTATTCATCATCCCCAACATTCAATACTCATTCCTACCTCCATATCCAAGCCCTAACCCCCATTAATACTCCCTCCTACCCATTTGAAGAAGGCATTGAAGAGGAGAGAGGATTGAAGCAAACTTCTCAATAGGATTTGATTATTCTTTTCTCTCTCTTTCATTTATGTTTCTCTTTTCATTGGGTATGTTATTGTTGAACATGATAGGTTAGTTTCTCTTTGATTTGGGGATTAGGCTAGATGATTATTGTAATGGATTGATTATTTGTGCTCAATATAAATCTTGTTTGTTCCTTTCCACTTTATCTTTTCAAATCCTTGCTTTATTCTTGTATGGTTTGTTGGCCACATTCTATACATTTCTAATTTGCACTTTGAATCGGGAGAGGATAATTGCAATAGATAAGGTGTTTGAAACATATCAATTCGATAATCGGGAGGTTGAGAGTTGGGTGAGAGTATGTCGATCTTTGTGTGCTTTTGGGAGTTATAGGTTAGAAGTTGACCGGGGACGGCAACTATAACCCGTAATCTACCGTTCTAGTCGTCCGGGAGGGGGCTAGAACTAATTGGGAGATCACTCTAGATAATTAGGTTCGTCAAGATTAGTATTGAGCTATAATTGAAGTCCTTTGCTTAACCATCGATGCCTAGTCCCTAAATCGCCTTAATCATCTTATTTATCCACTTTGCTTATTTGATTTTTATTTGTCTTTGCACTTGTTAAGTATTTAGTTAGATAATCAAACCAATCACTCAATCGTTTAGTCTAAATAGCTATAGCATAATGACTTAGGATAATCACTAGATTAAACTACTAATCCTTGTGGGATACGACCTTGCTTCCATATATTACAACTACCCGTATACTTGCGGCGTGGTGAAAATATTAGCGAACAAGTTTTTGGCGCCGTTGCCGGGGATTAGTTTAGTTTCATTACTTGTGATATTTTGCTTCATTGTGCTTAACTACTTTAGACATTTTACTTGCTTTAATTTTTGTTTTCTATTTTAAGATTGTGATTTGATTATTTGTTCTTGTTGGTTGATAGGTAGTGTATGAACACAAGGTCTAAGGGTGCACCTCTTATACCTATAGACCTTGAGGTTGAAGCTTTTTGCCGACACAACAAAGTAAGAACAAGAAGAGATAGAGAGTTGGAGGAAGTCATGGCGGAAAATCACGACTTAATCCGTCAACTCCAAAGGCAATTGGAGGACATGCAAGGGCAAATCAATGAGCAAGAGGCTCAAAGGAATGCACCACCACCACCACCTATTAGCAATATGTTCCAACCCATTGTCCAACAAGGAGGAGTGCATGCCCCGAGAATCAACGCCACCAATTTTGAGCTCAAGCCGGCCCTCATAAATATGGTACAACAAAACCAATTCACCGGTCTTTTCCAAGATGACCCGAATGGACATCTTGGAAACTTCTTGGAGATATGCGGCACCATCAAGATAAATGGAGTCCCGGAGGATGCCATTCGACTTCGACTCTTCCCCTTTTCGCTAAGGGGCATGGCCAAGACATGGTACCAATCTTTAGAGGGTGGTTCTATCACTACATGGGAGAACATGGCTCAAAAGTTTCTCAACAAGTTCTACCCTCCGGGTAGAACCATGAAGATGAAGAAGGACTAGTCCAATTTCACCAATTTGATGGAGAATCCTTCTACGAAGCTTGGGAGAGATTCAAAGAGATGCTAAGGAAGTGCCCTAACCATGGTTTAGATCAAAACACAATCATTTGTGTATTCTACACCGGGTGTAGTGGTGAGATGCAAAGAGACATGAATGCATCGGCCAATGGAGCATTGTTGGAGAAAAGCCACGCGGAGGCCGCTCACATCATAGAGAACTTGGCCACCAATTGCCATCAATTCCCAACAGAGAGGATCATCTTGAAGAAGGTGGCGGCTACAACAAGCTCGGATCCGATAGCTCTTTTGACGGCTCAATTGACCGCCATGAATAGCAAGATTGATGCTATATCAATGTCAAGGGTAGAGCCCGTGGTTGAAGAACAAACTAGCTTCGAGGATGTGAACTACATCAACAACAACAACAACTGAGGCTATGCGAACTTCCGGCCCCAACAACAAGGTGGCTACCAAGGGCAAGGGCAATACACTCAAGGATTCCAACCTAACCGCCACCCTAACCTCTCCTATAGCAATCCAAACAATTTCTTGCAACCACCGCCCGGATTTGCGGTGAGCCATGGCATGATCAAGGAAGAGAAGATGCTCAACCTTGAAGAAATATTGATGAAGTTCATGACCACGACTCAAGCTCACATGACAAGAACGGATGAGAAGTTAGAGGCTCAAGCCAAGCAATTGAAAATGCTTGAGATACAAGTGGGACAAATTGCCGAGTCTATAAACAATCAACGCCAACAAGGGCAATTCCCAAGCAACACAATCGTGAATCCTAAGGAGCATTGCAAGGCCATTGCTCTAAGGAGTGGGACAACATATGAAGAGCCCAAGATGCCCGACGAAGAAGATAGAAGTGGTGTTGTGGTTGAAGTTGGAGATGGCAACCCTTCTAAGGAAAAAGGAGATAGAGGAAAGAAGAAGGAGGTGTACGTGGCTCCACCACCTTATTGCCCACCAATCCCTTTTTCTCAAAGACATCAAAAGAAGAATGTGGAGAATGAATTCTCCAAGTTTCTTGAGATTTTTCGAAAGGTGCACATCAACATTCCACTTGTTGAAGCTTTGAAACAAATGCCCTCATATGCAAAGTTCCTAAAGGAGGTCATATCAAACAAGAGGAAGATAGGAGAGAATGAGACGGTCAATCTAACCGAAGAATGTAGTGCCGTTCTCCAAAGAAAAATCCCCACCAAGATCAAGGACCCCGGGAGCTTCACAATCCCTTGTGATATTGGGAATGATCGTTTTGGGAAAGCTTTGTGTGATTTGGGAGCAAGTATAAATTTGATGCTGCTCTCAATCTTCAACAAGCTAGAGATTGGCACCATCAAGCCAACCACAATTGCCCTTCAAATGGCGGATCGTTCCGTTTCTTATCCAAAGGGGATAGTAGAAGATGTCCTAGTGAAAGTCAACAATTTCATCTTCCCGGTGGACTTTGTTGTTTTGGATATGGTGGAAGACAAAGATGTGCCTTTGATTCTTGGGCGCCCCTTCTTGGCAACGGGGAGAGCCCTCATTGATGTTGCTAAGGGCGAACTCACCCTTAGAGTGAATGATGAGAGCTTCACATTTTCAATCCACAAGGCTCTCAAGTACAAGGAGGAAGAAGAAGAAAGGAGGGTTGATGAATGCAAGATGATGCAAGTGATAGAGTCTTGCATCAACATGGAGGAGTACCACACCTACAACAATCCAATGGACACTTGCCTCCTAAACCCTCTATTCTCTTTTGTTGATAATAATGAGTTTAATGCTTCCAACTTATTTGTTGAGACTAATGAAATGAACTTTGTGCAGAAAATTTCGCAAGGAGAGGCATGTTTCTTGGACTTGAGGAATGGAGAGTCGAAAGATGAAGGAGTGGAGAAGAAGACTCCTAGCTTGGAGTTAAAACCTCTCCCCGAACACTTGAAATACGCCTTCCTTGGTGAGGATGAGGCGTATCCGGTAATCGTATCATCCTACCTTTCTCCTCATGAGCTTGATCAATTACTAAATGTTTTGAGGAAGTATAGGTCCGCTATAGGATGGTCAATTTCCGATTTAAAAGGGATTAGCCCATCCATTTGCATGCATAGGATCTTGATGGAAGATGATTTTAAACCTAGGAGGCAAGGTCAAAGACGGTTGAACCCTATTATGCAAGAAGTAGTAAGAAAAGAAGTTCTCAAATTGCTAGATGCGGGAATTATTTTTGCTATTTCGGATAGTGAGTGGGTTAGTCCCACTCAAGTTGTTGCTAAGAAGGGGGGATAACCGTTATAAAAGATGAGCATGATGAGCTAATTGCAACTAGGTTAGTAAATGGATGGAGGATGTGTATTGACTATAGGATGTTGAACACCGCTACTAGAAAAGATCACTTCCCTCTTCCCTTTATTGACCAAATGCTTGATAGGTTGGCGGGGTATGAATTTTATTGCTTTCTTGATGGGTACTCCGGGTATAATCAAATCATGATTGCCCCGGAGGACCAAGAAAAGACCGCTTTCACTTGTCCTTATGGCATTTTTGCTTATAGACGCATTCCTTTTGGTCTTTGCAATGCCCCCGCTACTTTTCAACGATGCATGATGGCCATTTTCCATGATTTAATTGAAAATGTAATGGAAGTTTTTATGGATGACTTTTCTATCTTTGGCAATTCTTTTGATCATTGTCTCCATAATTTATCTATTGTGTTGCAAAGATGTGAGGAAACTAACCTTGTGTTGAATTGGGAAAAATGTCATTTTATGGTTAGGGATGGAATTGTGCTTGGACACAAGGTCTCCAAATCCGGATTGGAGGTGGATCGAGCAAAGATAGTGGCTATTGAGAAGCTTCCACCACCATCCAATGAGAAAGCCGTGAGGAGCTTCCTTGGGCATGCCGGGTTCTATAGAAGATTCATCCAAGATTTCTCAAAGATCACCAAACCCTTGTGTCACCTTCTTGAAAAAGATGCGAAGTTCGACTTTGATAAAGATTGTTTGGTGGCCTTTGAGAAACTCAAAAAGGCTTTGGTGAGTGCTCCCATCTTGATCACACCGGATTGGTCGCAACCGTTTGAGCTCATGTGTGACGCAAGCGACATCGCCGTCGGGGCCGTGTTGGGGCAAAAGAAAGACAAGCTATTTAGAGTCATCTACTACGCTAGTAGGACTCTAGATAAGGCTCAATCGAACTACACCGTCACGGAAAAAGAACTTTTGGCGGTTGTGTATGCCTTCGACAAATTCCGCTCCTACCTCATTGGCATAAAATCCATTGTTCACACCGACCATGCGGCCATCCGGTATTTGTTTGAGAAGAAATATGCCAAGCCAAGGTTGATAAGGTGGATCCTCCTCCTTCAAGAGTTTAATATTGAAATCCGAGATAGGAGAGGATGTGAAAATGTTGTGGCGGATCACCTTTCAAGACTTGAGAATCCCGTGGAAGGGGAAAATGCCAATGTGCCCATCAATGAGAACTTTCCCGATGAGAAAATCTTGCAAGTCAAGGCCCACACCCCATGGTATGCGGACTACGTCAACTATCTTGCATCCGGCATTCATCCACCGCCCGAGTTGAATCGTTACCAAAGGAAAAAATTCTTTCATGATGTGAAATTCTTCTTATGGGATGAGCCGTTCTTGTATCGACGATGTGCCGACACCATCATCCGACGGTGTGTACCCGAAGAGGAATGGGGAGCTATTATGAGGGAGTGTCATTCTTCCCCAAGTGGAGGGCACTTTGGCACCAACCGAACCGCTTTTAAGGTGCTTCAAAGTGGCTTCTATTGACCGACTATCTTCAAGGATTGCCACTCATTTATTTTGAGTTGTGATCAATGCCAAAGAATGGGAGGAATTTCAAAGAAGCACGAGATGCCCCTTAACAACGTAATTGAAGTTGAGCTCTTCGACGTATGGGGCATAGACTTTATGGGCCCATTCCCAATGTCTTTCGGCTTCCAATACATTTTGTTGGCCGTGGAGTATGTTTCAAGATGGGTGGAAGCAATTCCTACTCAAACCAATGACTCCAAAGTGGTGATCAAGTTCCTCCAAAAGAATATCTTGACAAGGCATGGAATTCCAAGGGCCTTGATAAGCGATGGAGGATCCCACTTTTGCAACAAGTGGATGGAAGGCCTTCTCAAAAAGTACGGGGTGAAGCATAGAGTGACAACGGCTTATCATCCCCAAGCCAATGGTCAAACCGAGTTGGCAAACCGGGAGATTAAACAAGTACTAGAGAAGACGGTGAATGGGAGCCGGAAAGATTGGTCTCTCTTGCTTGATGACGCACTTTGGGCATATCGAACGGCGTACAAGACACCGCTTGGCATGTCACCATACCAACTTGTATACGGGAAGTCATGTCATCTCCCCGTAGAGTTAGAGCATAAGGCATATTGGGCGGTCAAAAAGCTCAATTTTGATTTCAAGAAGGCCGGCCAAGCTAGAGTCTTTCAACTCAATGAGTTGGATGAATTTCGAAGTGAGGCATTTGCAAGCTCAAGCCTCTACAAAGAGAGGACCAAAAGGTTTCATGATAGGATGATCCACAAACGAGAATTTGCACCCGGGGATGAGGTCCTTCTCTTCAATTCCCGCCTTTCACTCTTTCCGGGAAAGCTCAAGTCAAAATGGTCGGGCCCATTCCTCATCAACAAGGTCTCCGCCAATGGAGCTATTGAATTGAAGGGCAACGACGGACGCACTTTTGTGGTGAATGGCCAACGCATCAAGGCATATTTTCGAGCCGAGCCACGAGATGAAGTGTCTGTCATCATTCTCGCCGAACCAAAGACATGACACGATCATGAAGACGTCGAGCTCACGACGTTAAACTAAGCGCTAGTTGGGAGGCACCCCAACACGGTATCTTTTCAATTTTGCAAGTTCAATAAACACACACATACATAGGTATTTATATATTCATCTATGTATATATTTATATATGTGTGTGGGTTTCTTTTGATTTGTGATTTTAATTCCCTTTATTAAAAAAAAAAAAAAAAACGCTTTAAAATTTGAATTTTCGAAGGAGGGCACGTCCAGGGAGCCCGCGGTCACCACCCGCGGCCGCGGGGTGAGACCGCGGGCGATGTGCGCGATTCCAGGGGTGTCCCGCGGTCACCACCCGCGGCCGCGGGCGGGACCGCGGGCCTCCTGGCCCGGCGTTGACCTACTTTGACTCGGGTTTTTAACCCCTTTTTCACCATTTTTTCCTCACTTTTCACTCTCTACTCACACACCCACGAAATTACACACTCTTCCTCCTCACTTTCACTTCCAAATCCAACTACAAGGTATGTTTTACTTACTCTCGTTCCTTCATTTTTACATTCTAAGCATGATTTAGAAGTTTTTTACCGATTATTTTGTGATATTTTGCATTCTACATGTTTGTATGCAATTAGAGCTCAAAATTAGGATTTTTCCTACATTGTGCTACATTGTTGAATTGATGCCTTTAATTGCTTCTATACATGTCTAGGATGATGGGTCTTTCATTTATTTATAATTTAATCGGTGAATTTATGCTTAATTGACGTTATTGCTTAAGAATTTGCTTGTGTTGGGTGTAGATAAATGTCTAAGTTTGGGGGGGGGAGATTTTGGTGATTGTGGGCTTGATTTTGACGCTATGTGTTGTTGTGAGATGCATTGTGATAGTGTGATTTATTTATGTGCTTTTAGAATAAGAATTCGCCCGTTTCCCGGGCTAAGTTGCTTAGTTAAGTTGTTTTCTAGTATCTTATTGTTGTCATTGTTGTGTCAAATAAAGACTCACACTTGGTTTTGTAGGCACATTTTGCTATGGCACCACGTGTAACAAAGGGCAAGGGAAAGGGAAAGGTCAGTACCTCCCGCGCCGATGAGGTGACTATCACTCGGCACAATCCTCAATTCTATGGGATTCAACTTCCTACTCCGGACTCCCGCGAACGTTGGGAGCAACTTTGTGCCATTCCTCACCGGCAATGCCGGTATATTTGCTCGGAGACTATCGAGGCCATGGGAATAGCCGAAGACATTTGGTCTTTGGCGGATAGAGGCGGATGGCGGCGAGTAATCACCGGGGGATGGTTAGCACACCGAGGGCTCACTCTTGAGTTCCTCTCCACATTCAAGCTCATCAAGTCCAATGGAGCTCCATCAAAAATCTCTTTTCAACTCGGGAATGAGCCCAGAGAGCTGACTATTGATGAGTTGGACGAGATTTTGGGTTGCCCCCAAGGAGGAGCATACGCCGGTGGGGTAGAGTTCAATCCCACCCATATGTGGAAACGATGTTACTTTCGAGGCGTGGAGGAGCTTAGAGGCTATGACTCCAAGCGGTCAAAGGCGGCATCATTGTGCAACCCGGCTATCCGCCTTACCCAACGGGCCTTCGGGTTCACTTTCCTAGGTCGGGAGAATGTGGGCTTTTGTCGGTCGAATGAGCTCTTACTCATTCAAGGCGCCCTCACTAACATCTCCTTATCTATTGGGTGTCTTTTGGCCGACCAATTCGAATCTCAAGCTCACACAAGAGGGGGCAAAATATGTATTGGAGGCATGATCACCCCTATAGCGACGCATCTTGGGGTGGCTATTCAAGAAGACCCCATCTCCCGTGACATCCTCCTCGACCGATGTTGCCTAGTGCAACAACACTTTCTCGCCTCCGGGAGACGGCTTTTGTGGATCCTCAAGGGCGACAACGGCAATGTGTACTTCCCATTGCCCAATCCGGCCCTTACCACCATCATGGGCCCCGGGGAGGCCGCTAACCTAGGCATGCGTCAGCCCGCCCACTTTGCCGCCACCATTGCTCACCTCCAAGACGCACATGCACAACAACACGCCCCCGAGGGCGAGGAGGAAGAGCAAGCATATGAACAAGGTGGTGAGATACCTCAACCACCCCCGGCGTATCCAGGATTGGGTGCCGGATTTGAGGATAGGATGATGGGCCGCTTTGACACCTTCCAAGCCGCCAACATGGCCCATTTTGATGCAATCCAAGAAGAGCAAAGAAGGCAATATGAAGCCTTCTTGCAATACCAAGAGGAGGAACGGCGCCGCTATGAGGAGCACATGCGCCACTTCCATGCCTTCCATGGCCCCTTTCCGCCGCCGTAGCCGTGCCCGTACCGTTGTGAGTCCGAGCCAACTTATCCTTCTCTTTTCCTCCAACCTTATTTCCACTTTGTGTGAAATAAGTTTGGGGGGGAGGGGGAAGATGGATTAGTTGTCTCGTTTATCTTGTGTTTTTGCATGTTTTGTTTTTATTTTGTTTTTGTTATGTTTTGAATAATTGAAAGACTTTTTGATGTTTTGATTTTTGTTGAGATAATTGTAACAAATTTTGTGAGGATGATTTGTTTGTTATTGGGCTTATGATATGATTATGCTTTTGAAAAGAAATTGTTATGTGTCACTTGTCGATTGTGCATGAAGAGTTTGAACTTGTGACGATGAGCTAAATGTTATACCTCCAAGAACTTGAAAATGAAAATGAGCTTGTGAGAATTGAGCCTTTTGATTGTCATACATTTACAATCTCATTTTGTTCTTGAGTGTAAATCATTTGAGCATGTGTGTTGATCTCTAGAACTTGCCATGAGTCCTCTCTTGAAAATAAAAGTAGATGTGTTATTAATATTGAAGTGATTTAAGGCCATCTTTGTTAGCCACTTAACTCAAATTGTGTCCAAATTCTCATATGATCCTAGTTTACCCCTTTTGTGCCTTGTAGCCTTTCTTTGAATAACCAATGATAAAGGGGTAGAACCTAGAGTGTTAGTGGCTACTTTGATGAAGAAAAGTTTGGAAAATGATTGAAAGTGCTTATCAAGCTTTGATTAAGTGAAAATCACTAGTCCCCTATGAGCTCAAAAAGAAAAAGAAAAAGAAATGAAAATGAATGTGAATAAAAGAGCATAAAGGGGAGTGATTTGCCTTTTGAATCATGGCCATGATAGATATCACTAAGGATGAAAAGATGAAATGTAGGGATTTTGGTTTATGTTCGATAAGAGAAATAGTGAAGTCGATTTGTTCATTATGATTATTTGATCGTGGGATGAGTCACTTTGCCTAAAAACTACTCACCTTACCAAAGAACCCTCATTACAACCCAAGGAAAGCCCTTTTTGATCTTTATTTATAACACATTGAAGTATAGAGAGTTAGGATAAATGGCAAGCTTATGGAAGACTGCATACATGATTCAATTTGAGTGCAAACACTTCCAATCTAAACACTTGAGAGTTGAGTGCATAATTGAAACATCCACCTTTGTGAGGATTCAAGTTTGGAGGCCATAATATTGAACTCTTCATCACTTGTGATCTCTTCAAATGCATGTCTACTTGTGGTACATTTGTGAAATAATCTTGAAATTTGAAGCCCCTTTGAAATAACATCAATTCATGCTTACATGTTTGTTTACTTTTATTTCTGTCTTTTTGTCGTTTGGGGACAAACAACACTTTAAGTTTGGGGGGTTGACAAACATGGATTTCATACCTCAATATCGCACGAATTGTTGTCATTTTCCCCCGTGAATTGATTGCATATATGTGTTTGTATCCCAATTTTGAGTATTTATGAAGATTTGATTGCTTGGTATAGTTTTTGAATATTTTCAGGGCAAATCAAGAGTTGATTGGAGAATTGTGAGAGCATAGGATCAAATTACGTCTCGAGAGGAATCCATGAGCGTGAACGGCGCCCGAATCAGAGCTCGGACGAGGGAGAACGGGGCCGACAAAGTCAGCCGCGCACAGGAGGCCGCGGCCGCGGTGGCGCGTCCGTGGGAAGACACTCGACCGCGGTCACCTCCCGCGGCCGCGGGGAGGGACCGCGGGCATCATCTCCAGTTACAGCGCTCCCCCGCGGGTCCCCTGACCCTCCCCACGTTTTCCGGCCGCGGGCGCGGGCCAGGACCGCGGGAAAAGAGCGGAGCCTCCCCCAAGTGGGCCCCAGTCGGGTTTTTCAGCCCTTAAACCCCATTTTCCACCTTTTTCCTCTCACTATTCATCATCCCCAACATTCAATACTCATTCCTACCTCCATATCCAAGCCCTAACCCCCATTAATACTCCCTCCTACCCATTTGAAGAAGGCATTGAAGAGGAGAGAGGATTGAAGCAAACTTCTCAATAGGATTTGATTATTCTTTTCTCTCTCTTTCATTTATGTTTCTCTTTTCATTGGGTATGTTATTGTTGAACATGATAGGCTAGTTTCTCTTTGATTTGGGGATTAGGCTAGATGATTATTGTAATGGATTGATTATTTGTGCTCAATATAAATCTTGTTTGTTCCTTTGCACTTTATCTTTTCAAATCCTTGCTTTATTCTTGTATGGTTTGTTGGCCACATTCTCTACATTTCTAATTTGCACTTTGAATCGGGAGAGGATTATTGCAATAGATAAGGTGTTTGAAACATATCAATTCGATAACCGGGAGGTTGAGAGTTGGGTGAGAGTATGTCGATCTTTGTGTGCTTTTGGGAGTTATAGGTTAGAAGTTGACCGGGGACGGCAACTATAACCCGTAATCTACCGTTCTAGTCGTCCGGGAGGGGGCTAGAACTAATTGGGAGATCACTCTAGATAATTAGGTTCGTCAAGATTAGTATTGAGCTATAATTGAAGTCCTTTGCTTAACCATCGATGCCTAGTCCCTAAATCGCCTTAATCATCTTATTTATCCACTTTGCTTATTTGATTTTTATTTGTCTTTGCACTTGTTAAGTATTTAGTTAGATAATCAAACCAATCACTCAATCGTTTAGTCTAAATAGCTATAGCATAATGACTTAGGATAATCACTAGATTAAACTACTAATCCTTGTGGGATACGACCTTGCTTCCATATATTACAACTACCCGTATACTTGCGGCGTGGTGAAAATATTAGCGAACATTCACTAACACAATCGAGGGAGGCCGTCATTGATACTCATACTGTCGATCTCTCACTCCATTGATCTCTCGTTCTCCCCGCTCTTCCGTTCCGCCTCCACGCTCACAACTTCAAGGGTTCCGATTGCTTGACTAGCCCCGCTAGCCCGGACGTTCGTCGCCCCTTGTTCATCGTCGCTCATCAGCTTTGATCTAACTTCCGGGACACCCCGATCTTCCGGATACTCCATTGCCTATTGCCTTTTCCTTTATCATCTATTCATTTCAGTTACGTTATTTACGTTGAATACTTATATCTGTTCACTGACTTGAACGTCGGAGGCCCTTCCATCGACACCCCCACCGGTGCTCTTCGGAGGGCTCTAACGTTATTTGTGGTCTCAGGTTGCTAGTGCCCGTCGATCCAGACGTGACTGACGTCGCTTCCGTAATTGTCGGATTCACCCCCCTACATCGACGAATATTAGTATGTTCATTTATTTTTTATACAAACACATCGACGAACATTAGTATGTTCGTAAGTTCATAATAATGTTTGTTGGTTCGCAGAATTGAAAAATGAAGAATTTACGGGATTTCCTAAATTTGAAGATTTCAGATTAATCTGATTCATTGATTTTGGTGAGATCAATGGCTCTTATTTGGTCTCTATTCTCTATATAGGGAAGTGGTCTCCACTGAAGCTGACCCTATATATATATGGGTGGGCTACCGTGAGAACACATCTTAAAATAAGAGCAATTTTCAATGTATGAATTTTATGTAGAACACGTATGAATTCGTTGTATAAAGGTATGAATTGTGAAAAATAAATTTTTGCTATCTTTGGGATTCGAACTCAGGACCATAAATCCATCCAAAAGGGTTACGAATCAACCGTAGATCTTGATGATCTAAGGGCTGAAAATGATTCTTATTTTATATCTTAAGAAGTGTACTTATTTTAGCCCTCCCCTATATATATATATATATATATATATATATATATATATATATATATATATATATATGAGAGCCCCTAATTTTAGTGAGATTTAAGGCACGATCTAATGCTTTTATTTTATCAATCCTATGACTGATATTGTATCTGGAGGATGATTTTTTTTCGCATAGTTCGAATCCTGGAGGGAGCAGAATATTTTAAATTTTGTTATTCATCAGTATATACTGCATTGTTCATCAATATATATTCTTTGTTCATCAGTATATATGTCTTATTCATTACCAATTTTTAAAATTTTATTTTTCATCAGTATATACATCTTGTTCGTTAGTATTATATAACTTATTCATTATCCTCAGTGTTTCACGAAAAATAGGGGGTCTCACTATATATATATATATATATATATATATATATATATATATATATATATAGTTGCTATGACTAGTCTCCATCTTCATACTTGTTCAACAGCAGTAGTAGAGTGAAAAAGGGTCCCCATATAGGTTTGGTTTATACAAATAAGAGGGGAGAGGAAAATCCACAACTCCTTAGGAATATCTTGCACGGTCGACCGCATGCGGTGCGGCCGGTTTGAAATTTTATAGTTCTTTACAATGATGTTTACTTTTATTTTTATAAACTTCTACTTTTAGTTATTTTCACTCATTAATACTTATATTCGTAACTATTTGGTCAAGTAATCATTCTCGTAACAAAAAGGAACTTTTCACTTAATTCTGATTCTGCATATGAGTTAAAATGTTTGCCTTCAAATACCCAATTTTAAATTCTTTTAACTTTTACACGATTATAAATTTCTGATGAATTCATCATTGTGGCAAGATGAAGTTGCAAATTAATGTCATCATAACTAATTGAAGTGGACATTCAACTATGTGGTTTAATACATCAATCGTTTAAGCTATGTAGATGTTTTATACATCCATCTCAGCATTAATAATAGGTAATATATTGACAATTGTGTGAAAGATTAGAACAATTGAAAATTCGTGTATTTGGAGGTGGAAATTTTAATTTGTGTGAAAATAAAATTTGGATGAAAGTTCGTGTTAATCACAATCATCATGATATTAGTTAATTTACACAAATTAAATACAAAAGACAATTTACAATAAACAAATTGTTATATGTGCCAAAATATGACTCTACATTTCGTAAGGAAAAACTATGAAAGTCCACCAAGAAAGATTAAATGGAAATTAACTAATTAAGACATCAAAATACTCGTTAATACAACCCAACAATTATAATAAAACATGAAACATTCCAAAACAAAATCGAACATTAACATTCCCTCCATCGACGCAGGTCAACATTTTTAGTTGTCATCATTCCATGAAGACTGAACATGAATTTTAAGAGCTTTCATCTTTCTTATCTTCCAATTCTCATCCTTCATCTGCTTTGCCCAATTCACAACTGAAGGATGACTGTCAATTACTTCGAACATTTCAACGAGGTCAGGTAGAGAAGAAGGAAATTGCTCCAAATTGTAGCAGTGTTTGATGCTAAGATGTTTAAGGTGGTAGATACTTGGCATCATGATATCCCAACGCACTAGATCAGTATCTTCAATTGAAAGATACTTTAGTTTTGGAAATTCTTTATAACCGATTTCCCAAAACGTGCCTTGAAAAGCATAGCACCGCAGTTTCAACACCTCAAGATTTGGTAGTTCACCGATTATACTCATGTACTCCCAAGGATATCCGAGCCCACTTAAGCACAACTTCTTTAGGCTCAAAGGAAAGATGGAATGAGGAGTCGGTGGGGCAATGAACTCCGGCCCAAGCTCAGGATTCACAACCACACATTTAAGTGATTCCAGTTTGCCTATACAGGCAATGAAATTCAAGTTGTGAAATGGATTGCTCTTGTCATCTGGCTCCAACTCAATTTGAATGCCCAACTTCTTCAAGTTAGGAATTCCTTCCAGAACCTTCTTTGTACAGCAATGAACACTCACATCCAAGAGTGATGTCAGGTTAAGCAAAAGGGCCCCACAACTAGGATCAGGGAGCTTACTTCCTGAAACCTGAAGATGCTTCAGTTCCTTCATATCCCAAATTTCCTTTGGCAAATATGAAGAATTGCTAGAGTTTTTTATACTCAAATATTTTCTAATAATCAAGAACTGAAGACTCCAAAGTTTGGATATGGAAGATGGGAGCTCTCCATCACAAGTGAGGGCAATGTACCTTAGATGAATTTGCTTTAATACTTCAACTGGAAATTCGTATAAACGGATTTCTAAAGCTTCTAGAACCTTAAGCAATCTTGAACCAAAACACAACGGAACCGGATATTGATGAGGCGGACCGGTACATAGCAAAGCACGTGAAGTAGAAGCAGACGCCATTGCATTATATACATCTTTGATTCCGAATAAAATGCTTTTGCGAATGCATAATCTGCGTTGTCCCTTCATACTTTCGGATGAACTATCAACATAAGCATCCAAGGCATGGAAAAACTTGTTCTTCATAGCAGCATGGCAAGATAGATGCCAATAGACAGAAGTGGAGACAACAAGTCTTATTAGTTTTCAAATCAGACCCCTGCTTCACCATAACCATGCTTCTCTCAACAAGCTCATTCAAGCATTTTGAAGCAAAATCTTCTACAGCTTGTGACGGATTTGGTTCAAGAAATCCATCAGCAAACCACAGCTTCATGAGTGTGGATGTGGGGATCTCATGATTCTGTGGAAAAACTCCCATATAAAGAAAGCACGCTTTTAGATGTTGAGGTTGAGTCTCGAAACTATGAAGCAACCCTTTTGCTATTTCACTTTGTGCATTCATCACATCCGGATTTTTCTTCTCCGCCACCTTGTTCCAATACTCTAGGGTTTTCTGGGATCTCGATAGAAGATCAGCAACTGCGAGAATCAGAAGAGGAAGACCTTCACAATTCTCTGCAATCTTTTTTCCGGGTTTCACAAGTTGAGAAGGGCACCGCTCCCTAACAAACACCTTCTCACGAAGAAGATCCCAACTTTCTTCCTTGTTCAACAACCGCAATTTATAAGCCCTATCACAAGGTCCAAAAATCCCTACTTTAAACAGCCTAGTCGTAACCACGAGTTCTCCCTTGATATTTGGCATGAACTTTTTCAAGAAATGCACGGGCTCTTGGCTCCATAAATCATCTAGCACAATGAGACATTTCTTTTGGGACAACTGTGCATATAAATTCTTGACTAACTTTACATCTTTTTTTATATTTGTTTTACTAATGTGAGGATATATTTGAGCTAGAATATCGATCAAGATCTCTTTTGATTGATACTTGGGACCTATATTAACCCATGCGCGGTGGTCGAAACTATCCAAAATAGAAGAATCTTGAAAAATATGCCTAACAAGAGTAGTCTTACCAACTCCAGCCATTCCATAGACCGTCATGATTCCCATTGGGGGGAATAATCTTTTCGGATAAAGATTCTCCTTAACTTTGTTAATCAAAGTTGACAAGTCAAATAGAAAATCGGCCTCTCTTACATTGTCCTCATGCAAATATCTCTTGATTTCAATTGCCTGCCAACATAGTTCATACAATTATGCTCAATATAAAATTGAGATGAGATTATAATGATTACAAAAATGACATTATAAAATGTTATTACAGTTATGGGTTAATTGCATATAAATTACCGAATTTTCAACAAATTCTCATTTTGCAAGTGAACTTTAAAATCTTTATTAAAATTACTCAACTATTAATTTCTTCTCATTTTGCATATTTGTCCATTTTTTCGATCAAACTTTGGGACTGAAATGACGTCATTTTCATCCAACTATACATTACAACGGCAGTTCTATTTTTTCACACGGTCATACTTATGCCACACAAGCATATTCATGTCAAGCGAGTATATTTATGCCATGTCACCACGATGAAAAATGAGCAAATATGCAAAATAAGAAAAAATTAATAATTAAGTAATTTTAATAAAGATTTTAAAGTTTGTATGTAAAATAAGAATTTGTTTGAAAGTTCAGTAATTTATATGCAATTAACTCTACTGTTATTATTATTAGATAGCTTTATTGTTGTCACAACTACTTCTAATACAAGTGTTAAGTTTGAGCACCAATTGTGCTTATGCAATTAAAAACCTGCGGTTTTAGTGATCGTTTAAGTGGAAATACACAAAACTTTTTTTTTTTTTTTTGAGGCACAAAACTAAATTTTTTTATAATGTTTTGAAAGAAAAAAAATCTCGACATGGACCTAAACAATAGTTGATAAATGGGTAAATATTGCTTTTTGACTTTTTCTAAAAATGTCTCAATTTGAAAGTAATTACAAAAAAATATCAATCGTTTCCTAAAAATCTCGTTTTTGCCCAAAAAGCATTTTCCTAACTTGGATACACAATATTACATAGTTTTTCGGATATGCTTAAAAAAAATTAAAATACCTAAATAACGAGTTCTATAGCAAATTATGAGTTTGTGACAGATCTGTGCTAGTGAAATATGTCGTTGCAGATTCGTCTCAAGAGTAAGATTTTTTACGGAACTTCAAAACTAACTCATATTCTACACAAAAATTTGGGTGCAATCAGGATGTACGATTCGAGTCAGGATGCAGGTTCGAGTTAGAGTGCGAATCAAGGTCTAAGTTTGAGTGTAACCCGGTTGTACTCCATAAAACTAGCTCTTTAAGTATTTCAATTCTTTTTACTTAAATCCGAAAATCTACGTAATTTTGGATTTCAACATCGGCAGGCCAACGTTAAAGCTCCAACAATACATGCATATTAAAATTCAAGCACCAATTTTTTTAGGACAAAGAAGATTTTTGGCAAACGATGTATACAATTTTGTAATTACCATCATGTTATGATATTCTTGAAAAAAGTGGAAAACTGTAGGATAAAAAACGATATTTACGCCTAAAATAAAAGTTAGAAACGTTAATTAACGAATGATATTACCTCCGATATTTCATCATCAACCGTGAAAACGGGATCATCAATATCCGCGGCCAGCTTCCTCCACAGGTTGAGCGTCTTCTCCGATCTCAGCAGCGCCACCATAACCTTGGCCACCACAAGCCGGAAACCTCGACAGTTCTTTGCGATCTTCTTCCCGGCCTTCTCAAATTCCGGCGAAATCAACCATCCGCGGCTCTTGATCAACGATCCAATACACCTCCAGCTGATCATCTCGCTCAACACCACTGGTATATCATATCGGAAAAAACCCTCATCCAATTCAGCCACTTCACTCACGCCGGTCGTCAGGAACACTATGCTCCCGTTGTTCTGCTCCGGCAACGACCTTCTCAACCGCCCCAGGATCTCCGCGTCGCGCACGTCGTCCAAAACGACGATGTATCTTCTCCCCCTCAGACTCGCGCACAGATGCTCGCCTAACTCCTCTTCTCCCTCTGAACTGAGGTATTCGCGATCAATTTTATTTATTTGAGCAATGATGTTGAGAAGGATTTGTTTGAGTTGATACGTGGAGCCGATCCTCACCCACGCGCCGCAGTCGAAGGCGCGTTCTCCGCCGACGTATACGTCGTCGTAGACGCCCCTCGCCACGATGGATCTGCCGTTGCCGGCGTCGCCGAAGAAGGTGAAAACGCCGTAGTAGTCTGGGCGTAGGATTCTGAGCACGTGATCTTTGATGTCGGCGATTGCATCGGATAGTCCGACCATCTTCACAGCAGAATTATGAATAGGAAGAGTTGCAGCTGAATCGCGATCATCATCTTGGAAATTAGGGTTTTGTAGCTCTTGAACGTAGGCCTTCTCCATCTTGTTCGCTGCTTGAGCGAAGGAAATGATTTCCTGCGATGTGAACTCTAAGTGTAGAGGAGGAAGTGCTGGGTGTTGAAAGTGGTGTGAGGCATGGGATTCGAGTGAGTCTTGTAATTGATGAACGGCCTCTCTGATTTGTGTGTCGATGGCGTTCAATCTGTTTCTCCTAGTGCTGCTGGTGTCGTCGTCGGATCGTGTGAGCGCCTCTTGTAAGGATGTGAGCTGTTTGTATGCAGCTTGTAAGGTTTCTCGACTAGGAGAGTGGATGGAAATATGAGAAGAATTTAGGAGGTGATGTATAGTTTGCTTAAGAGAAATCACAGCAGCATAAGCCATCTCCTGTTTCTCTTCCGATTTAGGAGCTGTGCCGATATGCAATTGAGAGAGAGAGAGAGAGAGGTTTTTGTTACTAGGTGGGGTGGAGGGGAGCCATAGAGGATATATTGTAGTTAGGGATGTCAATCGGGCCAGCCCACCGGGTTTTCGGGCTAGCTCTATCGGGTTCCGGGTTAGTCGGGTGCGGGCTAATTGGGTTGGAGATTTTTTCGGGTTGTAAATCTTCAACCCTAACCCTAAACTTTCGGGTTTCGGGCTAGCCCATCGGGCTAATCAGGTTAAAGGCGTAAAAATAAAATTATCATTTGTATTTTATTATTCCTAATGATCTAATGTATAATGTATAAAATATACATAGATATTACATACTCCCTCCGTCTCACAAAAACATGAACAAAGAGAAATGCACGAGTTTTAAGAAATGTTAGTTGAGAGTTAAAGTAAGTGGAAAATGGGTCCCACTTTAAAAGGTGTTGTGAGATAAATGAATTAATTAAGGAAAAGTAGTGGTGGGCCATGATGTACTAAAATGGAAAGGTTCATGTTTTTGTGAGACACCCCAAAATGGAAAAACGTTCATATTTTTGTGAGACGGATGGAGTATATAAATTATATAACAAAGCATGAAATGCAAAAATATAAGATATTCAAGATTACATAAACAAAATTATATTAAAATGAGATAGTAAAATTTAACATGTATCAATGCACTAAAATCAATCTGGATTATTACTGAATAATTAGTGGATTTGCACTGAATAAATAGTGGATTTGCCATGCACGTCTCATTGACAGAAAAAAAAAATGGTATCACTTTAAAATGAGATACTAATAATTAATTTCTAACTAATAAGATACTAATAATCAATTTCTACAAAAAATCCGTAATTAATTTTACTTTTTTTAATGAGATTGCACACGCGCGCACACACACACACATATATTCTAACTAATTAATTTCATTTTTTTTAATGAGGCTACATATATATATTTAAGCAAATATCATAGATCTAAACATAGCAGAAGTTGTAACTGGATGCATCAGTCACAATTCCGTCAGCCCACCGGGCCAGCCCATCGGGTTTTCGGGCTAGCCCTATCGGGTTCCGGGTTAGTCAGGTGCGGGCTAATCGGGCTGGAGGTTTTTTCGGGTTGCGATTTTTCAACCCTAACCCTCTAATTTTGTCGGGTTATTCGAGTCGGCCCACGGGTTTCGGGCTGCATTGACATCTCTAATTGTAGTAAAGAAAATCATGACACGGACAGAAAAATTCCACACTTACTCAATTAAGGGGTGGTTCGTTAAGCTTGTTTTTTAAATGGCTTAAAACACGTTTTAAGAATTTATAAAATTGTCCCCAAGGGGACACCACGCGGTGCGACCTCCTGTGTAGTGTGTGAGGTCGCGGGTTCAAATCCTACTGCATCCCCTCCCCAACTCCCCTAAGTCAAAAAGAATTTATAAAGTATTAGTATAATGTTTGGATAATTGCTATAAAATATAGATAGAGAAAATTGAAGAAATATAAAATTGGAAGGGTATATTATGAAACTAACATATTCTAGTAGAGTTATTTTGTAAAATAATAGTTGTTAAATAATTGTTGCTTATAAGATTATGAAAAAATAAATTGAAATATGATTGAAAAATTTAATTTTTAGAGAGCTTATAACCTGTAGCTTATTTTTGCAAATAATAAGTTGTCTAGCATCTTATTTATCAAACGCTTCTTAAGAGTTTATAAACTTCCTAATTAAACATCTTATAATTTATTTTAAGGACCTTATAAACTCATCCAAACAACATTACATACGTACGTACATTTTGATTTCGTACTATACCATAAGTTTATTGAATTATTATGCACTTACTTAGTAGGCTTCGTTTAGATTTATTTGCTTTTGATGGAGATAAATAACTTATCTAAAAAATAAAAGAAGAAGATATAGACGACTATTGTAGCTTTTTGCCTTAATCTTTGTTGATGTAAGTACAACACTTAATTGCATCATTGCGCAATATTTTACTATTATAACTATGATTTTTTGCCACATGTATATTTATATCTATATACATAAAAGAGGAGTTTTCTCCCTCCATTTTTTCTCTCTCTTCTCCCATTAATTCGTTTACTATTTTTTTTTTCTCTTTTCTTTTTTATAATTTTAATTCTTTTCTAAACATTGTCAAATTTTAATTTATAAAAAAAATATTCAATGTGCATCTTAAGCTTAAGTTCGTCAGAAGATCTTTAATGTGGTATAAAAATTATCAAAAATGAATTTAAAATGAATAGGTTACTAAAATTTTAAAATATTTTCTTTTCTTTTTCTTTGTTAAAATTTTATTACTTTTTATTTATGTTTGTGTATGAAAATATTTATTTATTATTATTACGTGAAATACTCTATTATAATAATAATAATAATAATGTGTATTACTAATTTTAATTATCAAATAATTTAAAATAATTTAATAACTATAATTATCATTACACTTTATACATAATTGAAAATTAATTAGGTTTTTAAATTCGAAATTTTATTGAGTAATTAGTATTTTAGTTTTAAACCATATTTTGCATTTATTATATTTTGTTTCTGTTTAATATTTTTATATATTTATTTAAACATATCATTTAATTTCAATTTTGCCGTGCATTGCAAGGATGATCGTACTAGTTTCAAGTGAATTTACAAAATATAGTTACGTATGATTTTTCACACGGGAGTGATTTTTTATACATATATATATAAAACAATCAACAATTTCCATAAGCAAAATATGGTAGAAATTTACTTTACACATAGAGATTATGGATCCGTAGATGCATACGAATTAAGAGAATACCACATACCTAAACCCATAGTTGTGGCGCTAATATGTAGTCGCTCTCATTCAAATTGTAAGTTGTCATGAGCCTTGATACACATAATAATAAATAAATAAAATATTTAAATTAAACTTAATTAATCATAATTTAGAAGTCAATTAATGTGTTTTGGACTAATTAATGAAAGAGTTGAATAGATAAGGACAATTTTGATATGTGAAACTCTAAAACAATAATTAAAATGAAAGCAATTAAAAAGCTTGAAACGACTTCTAAAATGAATAGGATGAAATAACACACTTGATTTAAAATAGTCAACGTGTAAAAGATAAAGAAACCAAAATAAAATACTAAAAAATTACAAATTAGATAATCATGAATTAAGTATGCGAAGAATTGACTTTTGAAAAAACTAATTGTATAGACCAGCTTTATATTTTTTGACGAAATCTTAATGATTGAACTCTTGGATATTATTAAATAAATGCTAGCTTTGACGTACCGAAATGGCAACCATAGTCCATCACATGGGTGATCGATTATCAATACTAGTTCACTAGAGAGATATCAACTCAAATTTATTTATATTAGTTAGAAGTGTGAAGCAGCTGTCCTTTTTGGGCCAAGATCTCAACTTTGAAAAATGAAAATGGATTGATTTGTTGGAATAGCTAATTTGACTTTGAAAAATTAAGCGTCCGGAAGTTTGATCAACTTATTTTACATGCACGTTACTTGGGAATGTAAATGGAGTTGGAGAAGGGATTTTTTTGAACGGGGAAAAAGTATGTTCTCTTGTTTACTTTCTCTTATCAACAAGTTTAAGCCAACACAAAATAAGGAGGATGAATTGGAAGTGGAATGCTGAAAGTAATGGACTTTACTCCTTGAAATCGGCTTATAATGAGATTGAGAAGAAAGCAAACCAAAGAAGCATTTCACAAGATGTTTTGAGAAAGATATGGTGCAAATTGGACCCATTTAAAGCTGCTGCATTTAGCTGGAAACTTCTACTAAACAGGCTACCAACCCGACAAAACCTCTTTAAAAGACGAGTATTGCAATCATTGGAGGATGACAAGTGTGTTTTCTGCTTGGTAAAATGTGAAAGTGTAGAGCATCTTTTCTTCTCTTGTCCGTTCGCATACAAGGTCTGGTCGTCTTGCTACAGTTGGTTCGGACTCAGTTATGTCGAACATCTTGATCCAATATGTCACTTTAAGCAGCACATGGATTTTGCAAGGCCATAACGTTCATCTGAGTGGTGAAAAGTTCTCTGGATATGTATCGTGTGGAATTTATGGAATCATCGAAATGGGGTGGTGTTCAAGAACTTGCCAAGTTGCTGTGAGGACTTATTCGAGTTGATTAAAGTGAGATTTTGGTTTTGGTTGTCTAATCTTTTGCCTATTGTCTCTTGTTATAGTTTGGGAATTTGGTTGTGTGATCCATTTGTGTGTCTTAAGTTGTGATTTTGGCGACTGAGTTGTATACTCTGAACTTTGTAGCTCGTTTCATGCGTTTATTTTAATTTGGTTTCACTTACCAAAAAAAAAACTTTACAATATATAGATAGTGGATATACGATTTTCTGTTAATTTTTTTTTTTAAAGGCCCTCCGTCAACAATCAGTAATGTGTGAATGGAGAACATGAATTTTAAGAAAATATTAATAGATATATATAAACTATAAAGTAGAGAAATTTAACCCACTAAATTTAATTTGATATGTAATTAATAAATAGTTTGTGAGATAATTTTTTGTAAATACTATGTGTGAATATGGGTAAAAGTATAAGGATAAATATATGTCCTAAAATAAAATAAAAATTACATTTATTATGGACAGACGAAAATAATAATAAAAAATCACGTTTATTGTGGACTGAGAGAATAATTAATATTGATTTCATATGAGAAAAAAAAAATTAAACATGTCAAAGAATCAATAAAGTAATTTAAGAGTTAATTCAAAAAAATTCACAGGTTTTGCAATCAAAAGTTGCAATATTTAAAACTAAAAACAAAATTACTATTGACTTTTAAAATATTGCAATAATGATATTATCTTCCAGTTTATTGAAAATTTAACACTCTTCAAATTTTCTATTCACCACCACAAAGTCCATGTTTCGTGCTTGTTTGTCTTTCAATATGAAACCATTACAAAAGGCTCCTATTAAAATTATAAAATTGTAAAATCAATAAAAATCAATAAAATTAATTACTGGTATATTGAAAGTGGGGGGATATACTAATTAAAAAAATTCGATGTTTGTTTGTTAATTGATGATAAGATTAATCTGATAAGTATTGTGAGCTTGAAAGCTAAGCTAGCTTTCAGTGATTTGATCAACACACAATGAGTGAGTTGATTTTCTTCAAGTAGTTCTCTTGTTTAAGTGATATCATTTAGCAAATTTATTGATAGCAAATTACTTATCAGCAGGTATATAATTAATGTTTGTGTGAAATTTGGTGATTAAGTTATTCACGTTGTTTAAAAAATGTTAAGTAATTTGTAAGTTGAAATGATTAGTCAGTTTATGCGCATATCAATTGACTGAGTCAGTTGATGAAAGTACGCTGATGAGATTAGATCAACTGATGTGTTTGTGTTCTGAAGTGATGCAATTTAATAACACAATATTTAAATTATATAAAGTAAAACACAAAAAGTTTTAATATGGTTTAGAAAAACTCCTCTTACGTACACAGATCTGATAAATAGGTGAATCCACTTAATTTATGGATTCCTTATTTTAAAGTTACAAGTCAGTTGATCAGTTTGTACCCTCGAACTGATCCACAAGTTAATCGTCGTGACCAGAGTTTTCCTTATATGCTTACTTACGTCTACTTCTAACGACAAACTCCTAACTGTTAGTCATGTTTGGTCCTTTTTTTTTTATGATTTTCTAAATGTTTATGTGTGCTATTTATTTATATTTTGGTGACGTTCACTCTAGAGTTAATTAATTTGATGAGCTTATTTGTTAATCTTGTTGTCTTGTGATTTTATGCTCGAATTGATTAATAAGTGGATATAAAAATGGAGACGGAATTGAGTTGGATGATCTGAATAAGAATTGAAGTTTATCTTGATACGAGTTTGTGGGCGAAAACGAATCTAAATGATCAAACTTAAAATAAAGAAGAACGAGCCAAAATAAAAACATTGCGCAATACGGTAGCGCGCAATCCGTGCTTGTCGAAAACCCTGCGCACCCGCTCGCCACATACGCCCTGCCAGCTCCAAACACACTGAGCGATTTTTTTTTTCAAACTAAACAAATGTTATTCACACATTTGGAGGAGTAAGAATTCAACCATTTTAAATTGTTGTAAATTTACCAAGAAGACTTGAGTATTTATATTTTATTTCTTAACAATCATTTGCTCTTCTTAATTTATGTGGATTTAAATTGTAGATAACATGTTTACCTCTTCGATTTTACTTAATAGGTAGGATTCTTGATGCTACTTGATTTGATTGTAGTTGATTTAATTAGCTTGTTTGTGATTGATCGTTTGAATATTTTAGCCGCTTTTGAATTGCTGCTTTATTTTGAATCCTAGTTAGAACTCTAAATTTGCATGCTTTCATTTAGTGCTTCAATTTATTTGTTTGAATTATCGGCTATGTAATTTTTTATGCTTTAATTCTTTCAATTTTGCATTAGTTAATTGGATGAAGAGTGACTGACCCAATCTTTGTTTAGAGTGTTTTGAAATTTACTACTTTTTGTGTGCAATATGAGTGAACACCCTACTTAGCCTTACTTAAAAATACGACTTGGGTTGACTTACCATACTAGAATGACCTCGTACTATTGCGAGCGACTTCAGGTGTTAGTTGAGTCGAAATAAATTTTGATGTCGTTGTCGGGAAAGGCTTTAGGCGATTGTTTGTATTGCGCTTTATTTTTTATGTTTCTTTTTCTTTTTGTCTTGGTTTATTTTCCTCCCACAAGTGCGCTTGATCGGTTTTTTTTTTATTTTGTTTGTGCAAATATTAGCATATCATGGAAATGGTTCATGAGATTCATGCCTGCAACTATAATTTTGGAATTTGATTTTAGAAATGGCATAGTATCAAGGCAACACGTGAGATTACATTTACCTTGCAGTTGAGAATGCTCTTGACCATGGAACTTGCTTGATAACAATATTGAACTACACCAAATGCGAGTTTAGCACACTACGAAGAGAAGAGCAACAACAACTACTACCACTATGAACTTGCTCGATTTGTGAGAAGTATGTTATGGGGAGAAAATAAATCTCTGCAACATCATCGTCTTGAACGAAATGAGTATCATTCAAGTTGATGCCTTCAAGACCCGTGTTGAAGGCGTTCAAGCTTTGGGAGAATGACGAGAAGCCCATCGGAGAAGAAGTTGTGATCCCTAGGGACAGACTCTGGTTGCTCCAAAAATTGTTGAACTCGCGATCCATTTTTTTGTTCGCTTATTTCTTTACACGCCGCAAGTGTACGGGTGCAATTGCGTATAGGCAAGTAAGGTCGAATCCACAGAGACTAATTAATACTAAGTACTATCCTAAATTATAATTCTCCATCTGGAACACAGAAATGATGGTTTGTTTTTTTTTAAACTAAGAAAATAAGTACTGAAAATAAAATAAATCAAGTTGCAGGGAATAATCAAGTAGAAACAAATTATCTCAAGGTAAAGGTTTCAACAGATTAGATATCTCAATAGATTCAATTCAGTAATCAAAATAAATTCTCCTAGAACAATCTCAAAGCTAGTCTATACCCACTCTCGTGGCATACAAACAGTTGATTACATGCAAGGCCACCGTCTCCAAATCACTCTTAAACATGCAACTCCAAAAGGTTCTTAGGATTAATGTCCTCACACTTATAAATTCTCTTTCGAATTTAATAAATATGTTCTATGTTCTTCGTTCAGGTAATAATTATCATCTCTCGATCTCAAATTAAAACCTATGATTATGCTAAATTGGTGGCTAATCAATAAAGCAAACAACATACACAAGAACATAAAAAGGGAAATTAATCTTGATAATATGAATCAAATACTGTCAAGAATCCAAATCTGTTTACTCCCTAACCCTAGGATAAAAGTGTTCTAGCCACACATCGACATATGAACTAGAACAATAACATGAACAAAAGAAATCAAGATTCAACAAATAAAATCGTAGAGAAATCTTTGAATCTTCAGACTTGCTCCTGCGATCCTCTTCGTCTGTCTCTGCAGCTCTTAGGAAAAATAGAATATGAAAAGTGATATCTCGTTCCAGATGTCTTGGGGTTCTTTTTATGTGCCCTAGGTTTTCTTCCACCTATTTTCCACTAAAAGTAGTGTTTTCATAAGTGAAAGGCGAACATTTGCGAGAAAAGGTGCTAGGCATGCGGTCAAGCCATGCGGCCGCATGCCCAGGCCGTGCAACCTCCATAAAATCGCTGGACTGGCATGTTGTCTAGCCATGCGGCCGCATGCCTTGGCCACATTGTTGCCCAGAAATCCCTAGACTGACATGCGATCCAGTCATGCGGCCGCATGCCTTGATCGCGCACCCTCCAAAGGCGTGTCCCTCGCATGCGGCCGCGTGGCTTGCAACACGCGGACTTCCCGACACTCATTCTCCTCGATCCGACATCCGATTTAAGCTCCGTTTTTGCCCACGAACTCGTATTTCCAAGTACTCTTCTCAAATCTCATCAAAATCTTCCCAAGACAAGTCCAAAAACCTATAAAAACAGCACAAAGGCGAACGAGTAGTCTATTCCATAAAAATAAGTGAATTCCAAGCTAGACACTCAACAATCACTACAAAATCACCCAAAATAGCATAAGAATGACAACACATAGGAGTGAAAATGCATGTAAATCAACCCCCCAAACTTAAACTATTGTCCATCCTCAGACAAAACAAAGATGAACCAAGAATGAATCAAGAAGAGCATAGGGAAGAATTGATGGCATTGTTGCTTCAGATTTGTCAACAAAAACACCAACATGCATTTGTGTCTCCTATTATCAAGATATCACAATCATAACAAACTTCAAAATATGGTATCCACAATGCGCAATCCTCACAAAAGTTAAAGAATATAAGATCTCTCAACTCTCAAGTGTGTGAATCAAAACATGGACGTGTATACTCTCATGAGTTCAAGCAAAAACAAACACTCAACCATAAGCTTGTAAATCATCTCGCCTCTCCATCACTTAATGTGTGCTCGTATAACTAAGATCAAAAAGGTCTTTATTGAGGGTTGTAATGTAGGCTCTATGGTAAGGGAGGATATATTTGGCTAAGTGACTAATAGATACATATCACAATCCTCCACCTAAAACCAAAGTTTCAACACAAAATCCCACCACATCCCATCAAATAATTTCACAAGAATTATACCTTTCTAAAGACATAGTATGTACCCATTTTTCTCAATTATGTTCTCTGTTTTTTTTTTAAACAACTGACAAGATACTAGGATTTTTTTCAATCAAGGTTTATAAATCAATAATCCACACATCTCCACAACGCCAATTACCCCATCAACAATTTCCAAGTTCCCGCCCATGGTTAATACAAAGAATATGGATATCAAGGCTCAAGGTGGGCGAGCTAGGATTGTATATATTAATAGGACAACAACGGGGTGAAAATGCTAACAAAGATGGCCTTAAATCATATCAAGGTTATTAAGCACACTGTGTGACCTCGAGGGAGAACCAAAACAAGTTCTAGTGAGAGACATGCATGCTCAAACAATCACTCAAGAATAAGAAATAAGACTGTAAAATAATGATAGTCAAGGCTCAAATCCTCACAGCTTATTTCATATAACATCATGAACCACACTTATCTTTCATCAATCATGCTTGTTCGCTATTTTATTTTAACACGCCGCAAGTGTACGGGTGCAATTGTGTATAGTGGCAAACAAGGTCGAATCCACAGAGACTTATTAGAACCAATGCATATCCTAGATTATTATTCCTCTATCTGGCAAATCGAAATTGAGAGTTTTGTTTTTAAAACTAAATAAATAAATAACAGAAAAAAATAAGTCAAGCTGGGAAACAAAGAGACAGATAAGAGAAGAATTCCCAAGGTAAAGGTTTCAACCGATTCTCCTAATTAACATGTTCAATTCAATTAATAAGACGATTCCTAAGGCAATCTCAAAACTAGTCTATACCCACTCCCGTGGCATACAAACCGTTGATTACATGCAAGGCTACCGTCCCCGGATTGCACTTCTAACATGCAACTCCTAAAAGCTCATAGGATTAACGCCCTCACAAATATCAATTCCCTTTAGAATTAAATATATGTGTTCTATGTTCTTAATTCAGGTAATAATTATCATCTCCCGATATCAAATTAAAACCTATGATTATGCTAAATTGGTGGCCAATCAATAAAGCAAACAATTAAAACAAGAACATAAAAAGAGATAACACTCTCAATTACTTGAATCAAACAGTTAGAAATTCAAATCATGTCTACTCCCTAAACCATGGGAAAAAAGGGATTCTAGCCACACATAGACATATGAACTAGAATACAATTCTCAATAAAACAAATAAACATCCACAAGAAAAACCGTAGTAGAATTGAGAATCTTCAGTTCTTGCTTTCGCTCCGTTCTCCGTCTCTCTCAGCTCTCAAGAAAAGTAAAATATGATAAAAGATGATAAAAGCTGATAAAAGGTTCTTTCAATATGTTTTTGGGTAGTATTTTTATATGCCCTAGGTCTCAAAATATAGGTCAAAACCGTGTAGGATCGAAAAATAGCTGAAATAATAGAAAAATCGCGCAAAATTTGTGCTGTCACGCGGCCCAAGGCGCGGCCGCGCGCCCAGCCCGTATGACGAAACAGTACTCCTGACAGCTTTGCGCAGAGATTTTGTTTTGACTCGTTCTCCCTCGTCCGAACTCCGATTTATGAACCGTTTGCGCTCACAAACTCCACTCGAGATGAAATAAAACTTGTATTTCAGCCAAATCTTCCAAATTCTACTTTTTTATTTCTGAAAATACGTTCAAACACAAGCAAGTGACAAGTTCTTGACCAAAAACCAATATAAGCTCAAAATAAACCATCAAACACACAAAAACCTCATAACTAACCATCAAAAATGACATACCAAGAGGTAAAAAATGCATGTTCATCAACCCCCCAAACTTAAACTATTGTCCGTCCTCGGACAATACAAAGATGAACTAAGAATGAATCAACAAGAGCGTAGAGAAAAGTGGATAACATTGTGGCTTCAGATTTGTCAACAAAAATAACGACATGCATTTGTATCTCCTATCATCAAGATATCACACACATGACAAATTCAAATTATGATCTCCCTGAATTGCAATCATCACCAAAAAGATAAAGAATATAAGAACTCTCAACTCTCAAGTGTATCAATAAAAAAATATGGACGTGTATACGCTCAATCCAAGCAAAACAAGTACTCAGCCATAGGCTTGTCAATTGTCTCGCCTCTCCACCACTTAATGTGTGCTCTTATAACCAAGATCAAAAAGGTCTTTATTGAGGGTTGTAATGTAGGCTCTTTGGCAAGGTAGGATATATTTGGCTAAGTGACTAAAAGATGTGAATCAAAGTAACATCATCACCAACCTTATAGCATTCTTACTTAATTCTATCCTCCACCTTCCACAAAACCAAATTTCCAATACAAAATCCATCACAGCACAATAATTAATTCTCATGATATTATGACTTTCTAAAGCATCCTATGTACCCATTTTTTTTCAATTCTTTTCTCTCTTTTCTTTTCTTTTTTTCTCTCTTTCTTTTTCTTTTTTTTTCTGTCACCATTTTTTTTTCAACGACTTGTAGGGTACTAGGATTTTTTCAATCAAGATCAAAGTACATAATCCATAAACACACATCTCCACAAACCAACTACCCCATAACAACAATCTCCAAGCTCCCACCCACGGCTAAACCAAATAAAATGGAAAATAAAAGGCTCAAAGGGGTGAACTAGGATCATATATAGTAATAGGACAAATATGGGATATATAGGCTAGCAAAGACGGCCTTCTATCATCTCAAAGTTATTAAGCACACTATGTGACCTCGAGGGAGAAACCAAGGTAAGTTCTAGTGAGAAATATGGATGCTCGAACAATTACTCAAGAATATGAAATAAGACTGTAAAATGGTGACAGTCAAAGCTCAAATCTCACAGCTTATTTCTATGATTGCAACATCAAAAGAGACAATGCTTATCATTCATCAATCATGCTCAATCACAACAATATCAACACAAATGCATGCAATTTCACAAATTTAAAGCAGAAATCATCATAAGCCAGTTATCCATCCAAATCCCTACACAACTCATATCTCCACCAAGGTATCATCACAGAGAAACCACCAAAGCAAGACTAACGAACTCAACAACAAAACAGACAAAAACAACTAAAAAGAAACAATGCACCCACAAAGACACATCCCCCCAAACTTATTCACCACCAAGGAGAATAAGTTTGAAAAGAATTTGTGGGGCACAAAAACAAACAAACAAACAAAAAGAAACGAACTAACCAAAAATTGGGTTGCCTCCCAATAAGCGCTATTTTTAACGTCGTTAGCTCGACAGAACATCAAACTCATCAAGGAGGCTGGTACAAGCAGTGCTGCGAACAGCTGCTCCCTGCTCCACTCTTGCCAGCCAAAATGCCTCCTTTCAACTTCCGATCACCTGGGTCCTGCCAAGAAAAAGGATCCGTATCAAATGTATTAAATACTTCAACACTTACCGTTCCCGGATCCTTTGCTTTCTTGGGCACTTCGTCCTTGTGGATGCGGTATGGTTCATAGACATAAAAAGTTTGGCTCTCATCATGAACTCGCAGTGTGAGCTCTCCTTTCTCCACATCAATTAAAGCTCTTCCCGTTGCAAGGAACGGACGCCCCAAAATCAGCGAGATTTTGTTGTCATCTTCAATGTCTAGAACCACAAAATTGGCCGGGAGAATAAAATCCCCCACCTTCACTAGCACGTTCTCCACAATTCCACGAGGATGAGTGACCGACCTGTCTGCCATCTGCAGCCTCATAGATGTCGGCTTTAACTCTCCAATCGCCAGCTGCTTGAAAACAGATAACGGCATGAGATTTATGCTCGCCCCCAGGTTGCAGAGTGACCTTCCGAAATGTTGGCCTCCAATATTGCAGGAAAGTGTGAAGCTGCCCGGATCTTTAACCTTCATCGGCAACTTCCTCTACAAGATTGCGCTACATTCTTCATTGAGATTTACCGTCTCAAACTCTCCCAACTTCTTCTTCCGCGAGACTATGTCCTTGAGGAATTTGGCCTAATGCGGTATCTCCAGTAACATCTCCACCAACGGGATATTGATGTTCACCTTCTTAAAGATCTCTAAAAACTTAGAGAGTCGCTCTTTCATCCTTTCTTTCTTATGGCGCTGAGGGAAAGGTATAGTCACAGTTGCTGGCGAAGTAGCTTTCTGCTTTCCATCCTTCTTTTTGCCAGAAACCTCAACAGTGACCTCCTCAACTTCTTCCTCAATCGGGGGTGCATTCTCATACTCTATCGTCTTGGCCTCTTCTTGTGTAGTCCTGCTCGGCATATCAACCATCTTAAAATGACGCTGGGGAAACGGTATCCACCCAGGCGGACGCAGATGAGGTGGAAGTCGTCGGCCTTCTTCATGGACTCTCCACGAGAGCTCTCCTTTCTCCATCTCAGGGGATCCATGGCTGCATTCAGAGGTGACTTCACTCTTTAATCCAATGGCCATGCACTGCTCTTTTGGGTTCACCTGGCATTGTTTATGAGATTACCCGACTGCTGGAGTTTGTTGACGGTGGTGGCTATTTGACCTAATTGGGTCTCGAACATCTTCATTTGAGTCCCCACAACAACGGCATTGGACTCTAGCTTTTCCATCCTCTCATCGGACTTGGAGATAAATTTCATCAGCAGCTCTTCCAAATTAGGCTTCTTTTCCTCATTGATGACTCCATTGGTGACAGAGAAGCCTGGTGGAGCCTGAAGCGCATTATTCGAATTCCCATAAGCCAAATTGGGATGTGGACGCCCTTCATGATGAAACTGTTGTCCACTATTGTATCCACCCTATTGCCCATGCTGAAAGTTCTCATAGTTTATGCCATTGATGTAGTTGGCGTCTTCTACGCCTGTTGGGATCTCCACAGCTGGCTCAGGATTGCCAACAGTCATAGCATTGATCTTCGAGTTCATCTCTGCCAGCTGAGTCAAAATCAATGCCATAGGGTCCGAACTGGAGGTAGCAACAACTTTCTTCAAGTGAACTCTCTCGGATGGCCATTGATAGCTCGTGGTGGCCATGCTCTCAATGATCTCCATAGCTTCAGAACTCCCCTTCTTGAGCAATGAGCCCCCTGCAGCTGTATCCATGAACATCCTGGTGCGCTCTCCACAAGCGTTATAAAACATGACCACCAGAGTCCCCTCATCAAAGCCATGGGACAGGCACTTCCTCAGCTTCTCTTGGTATCTCTCCCATGTCTCTTTCAGTGTCTCTCCATCGAACTGTTGGAATGGGAGAATCTCCATCTTTAACTTCAATGTGAGCCCGGGAGGATGGAACTTCCGCAGGAAAAGATCCGCCAAATCCCCCCATACTGGATTATGTCCCAGCTGCAGAGTTTGATACCATGACTTTGCTTTATCCCGGAGTGAGAATGGGAAAAGGCAGAGTCGTGTGATGTCATCTGGACTCCGTTCATCTTGACAGTGCTGCACAGCTCCAGGAATTGCGCCAGATGCGCATTTGGGTCCTCCACAGCTTTACCTCCATACTGGTTTCGCTGCACCATCGTGATCAGACCAGTCTTGAGCTCAAAATTATTTGTGTTGACTCTTGGAGGCTCATGAAACTGTTACTGCGGAGTAAATGCCTTATTGATTGGCGGCTGCTTCTGATTTTCCAAGGCTTTCTGAGCATCCATCAGACTCTGCAGCTGTTCTTTCAAGGCACGAACTTCTTCTGCGGTGGCCATAGTAATGAGTGTGGCTTGAGATTTCTTGTTGTTGTCGAGGCGGAACGTAGCTTCAATCTCAGGATCAAAATCTTCAATAGGAAGGTTCTGAGATCGTGTGTTCATTCACTACCTGGAAAGCTCCAAACACAAAAATTAGAACCACAGGAAAAACAAAAAACAAAATTTAAATAAACAGAAATAAAATCCAGATTAGTCTCAAACAATCTACAGATAGTACTGATAAAAATCAGTCCCCGGCAACGACGCCAAAAACTTGTTCGCTATTTTATTTTAACATGCCGCAAGTGTACGGGTGCAATTGTGTATAGTGGCAAACAAGGTCGAATCCACAGAGACTGATTAGAACCAATGCCTATCCTAGATTATTATTCCTCTATCTGGCAAATCGAAATTGAGAGTTTTGTTTTTAAAACTAAATAAATAAATAACAGAAAACAAATAAGTCAAGCTGGGAAACAAAGAGACAGATAAGAGAAGAATTCCCAAGGTAAAGGTTTCAACCGATTCTCCTAATTAACATGTTCAATTCAATTAATAAGACGATTCCTAAGGCAATCTCAAAACTAGTCTATACCCACTCCTGTGGCATACAAACCGTTGATTACATGCAAGGCTACCGTCCCCGGATCGCACTTCTAACATGCAACTCCTAAAAGCTCATATGATTAACGCCCTCACAAATATCAATTCCCTTTAGAATTAAATATATGTGTTCTATGTTCTTAATTCAAGTAATAATTATCATCTCCCGATATTAAATTAAAACCTATGATTATGCTAAATTGGTGGCCAATCAATAAAGCAAACAATTAAAACAAGAACATAAAAAGAGATAACAATCTCAATTAATTGAATCAAACAGTTAGAAATTCAAATCATGTCTACTCCCTAAACCCTGGGAAAAAAGGGATTCTAGCCACACATAGACATATGAACTAGAATACAATTCTCAATAAAACAAATAAACATCCACAAAAAAAACCGTAGTAGAATTGAGAATCTTCAGTTCTTGCTCTCGCTCTGTTCTCCGTCTCTCTCAGCTCTCAGGAAAAGTAAAATATGATAAAAGATGATAAAAGTTGATAAAAGGTTCTTTCAATATGTTTTTGGGGAGTATTTATATGCCCTAGGTCTCAAAATATAGGTCAAAACCGTGTAGGATCGAAAAATAGCTGAAATAATAGAAAAATCGCGCAAAATTTGTGCTATCACGCGGCCCGAGGCGCGGCCGCGCGCCCAGCCCGCATGACGAAACAGTACTCCTGACAACTTTGCGCAGAGATTTTATTTTGACTCGTTCTCCCTCGTCCGAACTCCGATTTATGAACCGTTTGCGCTCACAAACTCCTCTCGAGATGAACTACAACTTGTATTTCAGCCAAATCTTCCAATTCTGCTTTTTTATTTCTAAAAATACGTTTAAACACAAGCAAGTGACAAGTTCTTGACCAAAAACCAATATAAGCTCAAAATAAACCATCAAACACACAAAAACCTCATAACTAACCATAAAAAATGACATACCAAGAGGTAAAAAATGCATGTTCATCAATGCTCAATCTCAACAATATCAACATAAAACGCATGCGATTCCAAAATTTTAAACAGAAATCATCATGAGCCAGTCATCAAATCATTCTCTACACAACTCAAATCTTCATCTAGGATTCACGACGGTTCAACCACCAAGCAAAACTAAAAGACTCAACAAAAAAAATAAAGACACTAACAAAAACAACTAAGACAACCAAAACAATAAAAACGCAAATAGAAAAACAAAAGTAGGAAAAAGAAGTGCCCAAACAGCCATATCCCCCCAAACTTAGTCTCCACAAGGAAGAATAAGTTTGAAAAGGAAGTGTAGGGCACGAAAATGAGCTCACCGGGAGCATCACGGGTCCTGAGGTGGTATTGGGAACGCCGCTGCCAATCGTTCATCAATCGCATGTAAGCCTCATGGTGGCGCACGTACTCCTCGTGCTGCCTCATGCGAGCAGCTCACTCGGCTTCAAACTGGGCATAGTGGCCCTTCTACTACCTCTCAAACGCAGCAAATCTATCATCCATGCACCCATATAAGTTGGTCTGCAGGTTCTAGAAGCTTGCATCCATGTGTCCATAGAGGTTCTGCTGCATGGCCTGGAAACCCGCGTCCATATGGCCGTAAAGCCGCTGTTCCATAGTATGGAAATCGTATTCGGCAGGCGGCGGTGGCGTAGCATGGTGGCGGGGAGCATAGGATGAAGCACCCGCGTCAAAACCTTGGGGCATGTCCCTCCCTTCCTCATAGGCAGCTTCCTCATCTGCGATCTTAGCCCGAGCAGCAGCTTGTGGGTCCTGCACAAAGAGTGCGAGGTGCTGCGGAGTGTCCAGAAGCCAGATGGACGGACCTATCCTCCAAATTCAGGACCGTGGTAAGAGGCGTGTTAGGGAGCGGGAAGAAATCATTGGGCTTCAGTACCCAAAAACGACTTCTGCCGCTGCCTACTGAGTGTCCCGCAGCTTTGAGCACCTTCTCATCTACATAAATGTCATCAGAAACCACATTCTCCGAAATTTGAAGGTGCAAGGATGCAGCAAAGGCAGTGACAAAACCTCCGATACAAATAGAGGCAGCTGGGGAGACAGCTTGGCTATGAAACTGGTCAAGCAAATTAGGAGCCAAGTTGATTTTGTCTCCCGTAAGCATGCACTTCAGATGTAACAGCTCATCGGATCTCAAGTTGCCCACATTGTCCCGAGCAAGGTAGTTATAAGCCATCACCCGTTGAAGGTAGCGGAACACCGGGTTTCGCAACGCCTTGGCCTTAGCCCGACCGGTGGTGAAATGCTTGACATCCTCATAGTCTAACTTGACCATGACGGCCCACATAGTCTGGGGTTGGAATTGGGAAGCTCCATAGATCCCATTTAGCGGGCACTCGAGCAACTGGTTGAGCCCGTCTATCTTTTATGTCCATCTTTGTGTTGCAACTATGCTCTATACCACACACATGATTATATATGTGCGTGTATATACTTATTTTAGGCTCATTTGGTTAATTTTCGAAACATAAGAAAATTATTATGAGAAATTAAAAAATGGGGTTGCAAGAAAACAAATTAGCTTTTACATGTCCATGCTTAATTGATATTCTCTAAAAGAACTAGCATTTGCAACTATGCAATGCATGTGAAACGTTTTAATAATTTTTTATATATAAAAGGGTTATTAGCCTGTAAATACACGAACTTTTTATATTTTCTGAAATTTAACATGACTTTTATTTTTATCTCACAAATACACGAACTAAGCATTTTTTCTGATTTTTGACGTCGACAAGAAAAAAATTCGAATTTACTATTAACGTAAAGGCCGGTATACCATGTCATTCACTCTCTAATCAAAATAATGAATCAAATTACTCTATTCAAGTGCATATTTCGTAGTCCACGTCATGTATTACGACCTCCACCTCAACAATAAACGGAGTTTTTTCATGTCGATGTCAAAAATCAGAAAAAATGCTAAGTTCGTGTATTTGTGGGCTAAAAATAAAAATCATGTTAAATTTCAGAAAATATAAAAAGTTCGTGTATTTACAGGCTAATAACCCTATATAAAATTGATAGCAATTTAATCATCATATTCATAGCAATGTCCGTCCGGAATAATTTTCCTACCAAATTAAATTTGCGTTGGCAGCCTCCCCTCCCATGTCACCATCCCACATCACCCTCCCCCTCTAATTGTCACCCTTCCCCTCCCACGTCACTCTTCCCTCTTCCCTCTTCCCTCTTCCCCCTCCCTCTCCCCCTCTCCCCGCCGGCTTTCTCCTTTTCTCCACCTCCGTCGGACGCTTCCCCTTCCCTCACCCCCACCGCCGCCACTTTCTCCGCCCCTCCCTCTCTCCTCCACTCGATTCCCGACGTCAGTTGAAAACCCACGGTTGAAGGTAGGGGGCGATGGGCTCGGCGCCGCTTGAAAGATCTTCCCAGATCTACCGCCACAACCACCTAGATACCCCTCCCTATATCCCCAGCCATAAGGCGGTTAAATTCTGGAACCTAGGCAAGGACGGAGCGGAGTGGAGAGAGATGAGATGTGGGTGTTTGTGTGCGGTTCTGTTCGAAGAGAGAGAGAGGATTAGCGAGGATTTGCAGAGGGCGGCATCGCCGCTTAAAATACGAGCGACGACGGCTGATGATAGAGAGATAGAGAGTCGAAAGGATGAGAGAGGCTGAGCTCGGCGGCGGTGGTGCCGCTGCTGCCCAGGCAAGGACGAAGGGGAGTGGAGAGAGATGAAATGTGGGTGTTTGTGTGCAGTTCTGTTCGAGAGAGAGAGAGAGAGAGAGGATTAGCGATGGAGATGGGGGGTGGCCATTTGTCGGCTGTCTCTCCGGCGAGTTTCCAGAAGAGGGTGCGCCTCCGACTGGAGGGCTAAGAGGGCTACGCGGTGAGAGAGAGAATGGAATTGAGAGTGTATGTGTGAGAGAGAGAGATAGGGAGTGTGTGTGAGAGAAAAGGGAGTGAAAAGTGTGTGGGTGGGTGTAATTTGACATTTCTGATGCCACGTTGGCATTCCGGCTGCCAACTCGGATTTAATTTGACCGAAAAATTACTCCGGACGGACATTGCTATCAATTGAAACGTCGTTAAAATTTTTGCTACAATTAAAAAGATTGTCAAAAAATTAAATTTTGGTATAAACTCAGGTATTTTCATGCAATTTACCCTTATAAAAAAATAAAATAAGTTGAAAGAAAAATAAAATAAAAATGAAAATGACTTGAGAATTAAATTTATTCAAAAAAATATGAGAGAGAAGAGAGAATTTTATTAAGTTTCAATATTTAAATAAATATAACTTTTACATTTTAAATTCGATATTTAGATAAAAAAAAGAGTGGATTTTGAAAATAGCCACTTTTATATAGTAAAAATAAATTTTACCCACTAATATAAAAACTTAAAAAAATACCCACATTTACCATTTTACCCTTGCATATAAATTTTTTAAAAATACCCACGAATTCACAATCAGTGAATTCACAACCAAAATTTATTTTGGTTGTGAATTCAAGCTTTAAAACTCGAATTCACAACTGAATAACAAGTATTGGTTGTGAATTCAAGTTTTAAAGTTTGAATTCACAACTATAAATAGTGTTAGTTGTGAATTCGCGTGAATTCACAACCAACACTGTTTCTAGTTATGAATTCACAACCAATACTATTTCTAGTTGTGAATTCACAACCAACGTCGGTAATTCAATTGTAAATTCATAAATCTAGTTGTGAATTCAAGAACATTAAATTGCGAATTCATAAATCTAGTTGTGAATTTAAGAACATTAACAAAACAAACTCACATCTTAACAATTTTTGGAAATTTCTCTAATTTTTACTGATCATCCATGCTCCAACTAAAAAACTCCCCAAACACCCCACTGCTGTAAAAACACATCTCCCACCCCAAACCCCACCAACCACCTCCTTCCATGGCAGAACACGTCTCCCCTCCCCCTTTCTTCCTCATAGGAATTCCACCATTATTTCACCAGAACAAAAATTCTATTTCGTCGGGCGAAGAATCAGGTTAACCAATAAACCAATTGTTTCCTTCCTCGGCGATTTGAACCTGGTAATTGAAGTCAACGTCGACGCTGAAGCTTTTGGCGGAGATTTGTTCGTCGAGGCGGAATCAGGCGAAGGCGGCGCATGGCGGAATCAGGCGAAATTGTAGTCCATAGACTCAGGCGATGGAGGAAGCGGTAAAATTGCTCGTCGAAGGCAGAATCAGACGAAGGAGGAAGCGGCGAAGGAGGATATTTGCTCGTCGAAGGCGGAATCAGGCGAAGGAAGAAGCAACGAAATTGCAATCCATGGACTCGCCGCCATTTTCCGCCCTTGGTCACCGCGAGATCAACATCGGCGCTGAAGCTTTTGGCGGAGATTTACTCGTCGATGCACAATCAGGCGAAGGCGGCGCAGGGCGGAGCGACGACGAGTACATCTCCAGCTCCGCCGGAATGAGCAGCGGTGATGGCATAGGAAGATCGACGGCCGGCGGTGGCGACGCAGGAACGAGAGAGAGAGAGAGAGAGCGTGCAAAATGAGAGAGAGACCGAGAGGAAGAGAGATGAGATTTGATGTGGGTAGTTTTTTAATTTTAATCATAGGGGCAATTTAGTCATTTAACACAAAAATGGGTATTTTTTAAAGTTTTTATTTGAGTGGGTAAATTTTAATTTTACTATAAAAAAGTGGCTACTCTTATATATTAACTCTAAAAAAAATATATCAAATTAAAGCTCTTGTCGTTATCTTTAATTTGATATACATATCAGATAATTTGTAATTAGCTGAATTTAAGAATTTAAAAAAATAAATTAAACAAAAAATTAAGAAGATAACAAAAAAGAAAATAAAAGAAAAATATAGTTTAAAGTGAAATTTTAGAACTTTCCATATTGAATCATTTTATAACTTTTAAATTTTAAAATGAAATTTTTAAATGTAAAATTTGTATTAATGTTAATATAAATTCGTAGATGAAAAATTAGTTATATTTCTAAAAAATTAGAATTTTAAATATTTACAAATTGGGTTAATTTTCTCTAAATCCTTAAACTATAGTCATTTTCCGTTTTTTCCCTCAATCTTTGAACTTCCCACAGAAAATCATCAACTTTCAATTTTTCCTAATTATCCCATGTCGGGTTTTCCGGCCAATTTTGGAAGCGGAATTTTCTTATGTGGCAATTGTCATTTCATACGTGGTGGTACATGGCTCCAACGTGGACTATTAATGCCTAATCACTTGGAGGGTGGTGAGGAGAAGGGGGCACGAGAGGACCGGAGCAGAAGGCAATGTGGTGTATCAACAGAGCAATAACTTTCATAGACAGCCGAACACTTGGAGGAGTGGAACTGGGGTTAAATCTCTTTCGAGATCCCAGATAGTCACCTTCTTCTTTAACAACATCCCAGAAGATTGCAGCTTTGATTTCTTGAGAAGGAAGTTTGGTGCCATTCGCGTTCCGACTGACATTTTCTGTCCCAATAAGAGAGATAAAAAAGGGAAGCCTTTCGGTTTTGTCCGATTCGAAGGTGTCGAGGACACGGAAGGTCTGCTTGAACAATTGAATCAACTTTGGATTGGAAGCTACAAAATTAGGGTTTTTAAACCAAGGTTTGAGAGGGTGGTGAAGGATGAAGAAAAAAAGAGGTTCGACACCAAAAGAGATATTGGTAAGAAACCAGATTGCTTCCATTTTTTGGATTCTGCAAAGAAGAAGCCGGGAGTTTCTTTTAAAGAAGTTCTCACTGGAGTCTCTGAAGGAGAACCCTGCACAAGAGAAAAGCTACAATTCAAAACTTCGGAGGAGGATTCGAAGTGGCTTGAAGGAACATTCACAGGTTACATCAAAGATGATTTCTCCTGGGATGAAATAAAAGAAGAAATCAACAGCGAATGTGCCGGGAAATTGAAAGTTTCGACGATGGGGGGAAGTTTGGTGCTCATCAGAAGTATTTGCGAACTGTCAACACAAGAAGTTCTCAAGGAGTTGGATGAATGGAGTGACTTCTGGTTTCTTTGGAAGAGGAAATGGAACTTCGTTGATGTGCACCAGCAGCGAGCTATTTGGACGAGATGGATTGGAATCCCGCTTCATGCATGGAACTCTCGTTTCTTTGATTCGGTGACGGCAAACTTTGGCCGGGTAATGAAAATTCACGAACTGACGAAGGAAAGAGAGAAATTGGACGAAGCTTTGATCCAAATCTCTACAGGACTCAAATCCATTGAGCAAGTATTTGAGTGCTGCATTGATGGAGCTAGTTTCACACTGCGCATTGAAGAAATTCAGGATAACCCACTCTCGTCCTTGATCGGAGAACCGGATTTAGATGAGTCGGAATCTGAAACGAAATCGGATTCAGGATGGTCGGACGGAGCGGAGTCCATGGATCCGGCTATTGCTACCATCGGAATGATGGACGACATCGGTGCGGGAATTGGAGACATTTCGGTTCTCCAAGAATTGAACTCTTCGATTCCTTCGCAAGACGTTTCGGTTTTCCAAGAATTGAACTCTTCGATTCTTTCGCAACAAATCGTTGCAGACACCTCAGTCGAGGTTACCAATCATGAGGATACAACGTTGGGAGGCTCGAAAATGCTTTTGAATATGGTTGTTGCCGAAGGTTTAGGCCAGTCTTCTTGCAGGGCCGAGCAGGAGGATAGCATCCTTTGGGCCGAAAACTCAAAGGACCAAGAAAAAAGCCCAAGTGGAAACTTATTGGAGTCCCCTTGTCGTCCTGTCGAAAAATTTTGTGAGGTACCTCTTTCCTTGCTCACGGTTCCTACTGTGAGAGAAAAGGAACCCATTCTTGTACAAGGGGGAATTGATGATCTGGAAGATAACAGTGAGAGTCTCGACGTGAATGTTATTGTTGAAGAAAACAACCATGCTGAGGAAGTGGCTAGGACCGAAAACGATGATTCTTTGGGCTCCCAAGCAGGGGAAGTGAGGTTGCCTCCCAACAACAAAAGGGTTGATCCCCGATGCACAAATGGAAAAAAAGGTAAAGGGAAAAAGAAGAATAGAGCGAGGGAGAAGGAGAATTGGGGGCGTTTCATCTCTGAAATAGAACCACTAAATGGGAGAGGGGAGGAGGGCGCTGGGGAGGAAGACGCTGGGGAGATTCAAAAAGGGTTGCTTTCGACAGAGGTGGGGGGAATTTCAGGTCAGAAAATCTGGGACTTTGGGAAGAAGTTAGGGCTTTCAAGTCAGACTGAAGAAGAGGTCATTGTCCGCCAAATCGAGATGCAAGGTAACTTCCTTTCCTTCGATAATGCTGGGTGTCAGATGAATTGTCCATGAATTTACTGTCATACAACATTAGGGGCTTGGGGAGCATTGCGAAACAGCGAGATGTTTTTGAACTTGTAAGAGGGCATAAGATTGACATTTGTTGTTTACAAGAGACAAAAATGGAGACTTTTAGTGATGTTTTTTGTAATTCTTGGTGGGGGTTTAATAACACAGATAAGGCAATCAGGAACTCTGAGGGGAGAGCTGGGGGAATTGCGTGTTTATGGAATAGGGAGGTATTCGAAGCATCTAGTTCTTGGGATTTACCGGGGGCCGTGGTTGTTAACGGTAGGTACAAGGAGGGCGGTCTCCTGTGTTGCATTATCAATGTTTATGCGCCAACTGAATCAAAGGATAAGAGGATTCTCTGGGATGCAATTGGTTCTATTGTTGAACAGAATTTGGATCGAAGTGTGTGTATTTTGGGAGATTTTAACGCAGTCAGGAGAAGAGAAGAGAGGGTGGGTAGCGGGGAGACGTTTCGAGCGTCGGAGGCAAGGTTTTTTGAGGAATTTATTGGGGGGGAACGATCTGAAGGAAATTCATACACAAGGTCGAAAGTACACTTGGTACAAGCCCAATGGCAAATGCAAGAGCAAGATCGATCGTTTCCTTGTTAACGAAACTTGGATGCTTACTTGGGAAGGAAGTTCTGCACGCGGTCTTAAGCGTTCGATCTCGGATCACTGTCCGATTGTTCTCACTACTAGAACGGAGGATTGGGGACCAAAACCTTTTAGGTTCCTAAATGCTTGGACAAATCACCCGGAGTTTGAAGATGTTGTAAAGAAAGTGTGGACGGGGACTGACTGTCAGGGATGGAGCTTTTTCGTGGTTAAGGAGAAATTGAAGAAACTTCGCGAGGCTTTAAAAGTTTGGAATCGCACATCCTTTGGTGAAATTGATTCTAAAATTCATGAATTAAAGAAGGAGTTACAACAGAAAGATGAGCTTGATGAGCAGAGTTGTTTAGGCGAAGTGGATGTTATCAGAAGAAATGAGCTCCAAGCTCTCCTTTACCTTCAGCTGAAGCATAAGCAGAAGACTTTACAACAGAAGGCTAAACTGAAATGGCTTAAGGAGGGAGATGTGAATTCTGGCTTCTTCCATAAAGCGATTAAAGGGAGGCGGTTGAAGAATGACATAGGCGGACTGATCTTTGATAACTCATGGATTTCCAAACCGGAAGAGGTAAAAGCTAGGGTGAGAAATCATTTTGAAACCTTTTTCAAGCGGAAAGATAGACAGATGCCTGTTATTCCCATTGACTTTGTGAGAAGAAAAATCTCTGATGACGAGAGAAATTGGCTGATTAGAGGTTTTGAACCTGAAGAAGTTAAAGAAGCGGTCTGGAGCTGCTCTGGCGATAAGAGTCCAGGACCTGATGGCTTTAACTTTTCATTCTGGAGATCGGCTTGGCATGTAGTTAAGGAGGATATTCTCCAGGTCTTGAAGGACTTCCACGCGAACGGTAAAATTCCTAAAGGAGGTAATGCTTCTTTTATCGTTTTAATACCGAAGAAAGAAGGGGCTGATTCGTTGAATGAATTTCGCCCAATCTCGCTCATTACCAGCTTGTATAAAATCATTGCCAAGATCTTGGCGGGGAGACTGACGAAGGTGATGGGGTCGATCATCTCTGATAATCAAAGTGCTTTCATTAAAGGGCGGTTCATTCTCGATGGGGGCGGTCATTTTGAATGAAGCTGTTGTTGAGTCAAAAAAGAAGCGACGAAGCCGGATCTTCTTTAAGATTGACTTTGCCAAAGCTTTCGATTCAGTTCAATGGGACTTTTTGGATACTTTGGTTGACAGAATGAACTTCGATGGGATTTGGAGGAAATGGATTCAAGGGTGTCTACAGTCAGCCACGGCAAGTGTCCTAGTTAACGGGTCATCAACGGGAGATTTCAAAATGGAGAGAGGCTTGAGACAGGGCGACCCGATGTCTCCCTTCTTATTCCTCATTGTCGCGGAAGGGTTGAATGCGCTCGTTGAGAGGGCAGTGGAACGACAGTTATTGTTTCCTGTTAAGATTGGTAAGGATGAAGTGCCGATTACACATCTCCAGTACGCGGATGACACCATCTTTATTTTAGAGGCTGATGACCGAAATGTGGAATCACTGAAAAGTCTGTTGCTTCTCTTTCATTTTATCTCTGGTCTTGCTGTCAACTTCGCCAAGAGCAGCCTGATGACGGTGGGAGTGAATGTGTCAGTCGAGAGGACATGGGCTTCATTTCTCCATTGCAAGATTGGTTCCTTCCCGTGTCTTTACTTGGGAACCAAAATTGGAGGCCGAAGCAATGGTGTTAGTGAGTGGAAGTTCTTGGTGGATAAAGTCTCAAACAAAATTGCAAGCTGGAGAAAAAGACCTCTCTCCTTGGCGGGGAGGATCACTCTTGTTAAAGCGGTGCTTCAATCAATTCCGGTATATCAACTGGCCTACGCTTTCATTCCCAAGACTGTGATCAAGAATCTCAATTCCTTGTTCTCCAGATTTTTGTGGGGTGGAGGCTCTCAGTCGGGAAGAATCACCTGGTTTAAATGGACCTCCTTGTGTTCCAATAAGAAAACAGGAGGTCTTGGATTTCGGGATGTGGAATGGTTTAATCATGTTTTGTTAGTTAAATGGCTTTGGAGATTTTTGGTGGATGGGGGAGCTTTGTGGGCGAGAGTGATCAAATCTATTTATGGGGAACTTGTCTGGGGCGAAGAGGGGGATTGCTCGTTGGTGGGAAGAAGTAGGCAGTTGGGGTGGTGGGCGAAAATTGTGGAGAAAGGGGGAGGAAGAGATGATAGATGGTTCATTGATCACCTTCAACACCGTCTCGGGGATGGTATGAATACAATGTTCTGGGAGGACGTGTGGGCTATTAACAAACCTCTTAAGTTCTCTTTCCCGAGATTGTATAACTTGTGTTCGAATAAGAAAGGCCTCGTCGGAGAGAGTGGGTTTTGGGAAGGAGAAGAGTGGGTGTGGTCGGTGAATTGGAGGAGGGATTTGAGGGAAAGGGAGACTGGACAGGTGGAGGAACTTTTGAGACTTGTTGCTGCTTTTGTCCCTTCTACAGGTTTAACTGATGGATGGATTTGGCGGGCAACTACGGACGGTAAATTCTCAACAAAGTCGGCTTATGATTTGGTGGCGGCTTCCAGAGAGGCGCAACAAACTCAACCGGCCGAGATGGCTATGGTTTGGGAGGCTCCAACATCACACAAAGCCAAGGTGACGGCGTGGAGATGTCTTAGAAATCGTTTGGCTACCTGTGACAACTTGAGAAGACGACAAATTCAAATTAGCTGGGAAGAGAGAGGATGCAACGCCTGCGTCGCTGGAGAGGAGTCGACGGAACATCTGTTTCTTCATTGCCCGAAAACTGCGGCGGTGTGGGAACAAATCTTCCAATGGTTACACATCAAAACGGCAAATCCTAGAGGTACTCTTCATCACTACACTTCCTTCATCTCTGCTGCCAAAAAGAAGAAAGGAAGAAGATTGCTAAATGCGTTATGGGTGGGAACGGTTTGGACGCTTTGGGAAAAAAGAAACGAGAGTCGTTTTCAAGGAAAGATTTGGGATATTGAGAGACTTGTTTTACAGATCAAGGGTAGACTTTGGAGTTGGAACGAGGTTTATAAAGTTTTGGAGTTGAGAATCCCTTTCACCATGTGGTGCTCAAAGGGTTTCAATCTTTCATTCTTGTTTTGATTGGCATCTCTTGTGCCTTGCTTTTCATCTCAATAAAAATTTAATTTTACTGATCAAAAAAAACCTAATACGACGTCGTTTAATGGTGGGGGGGGGGGTAAATGGCGCTAAGAATATGAATGGTCACCACCAACTTCTGCAAACACATGCCCGCATAACACAAGAGAGGAAGTTGAATCGAAAGCAAAGCAAAGTTCCTATCCTGCTCGTTTCTGGTTCATCGGCGACGAGGTGCGAAGTGTTGATCGGCGACGAAGTAATGGCAGAAAGGTTAGTGATTACTTTTTCTCTTTAATCCCCGAAAATATTTTTGAACTTCTTTCCTTGATGCTGATTTCGTATGTATAGGGTTAAAATTGTAATGGAAGAATAATTTTTGATTACTGATTTCGTATGTTACAATTTTAATCATTGCATGTTGAGTTTGAGTGAAATAGAAACTAAAGTTCGAAGGGTTTGTTTTTGTTGTTGCAGTTTCGATCTATTTATACACCATGGCAGCTTCTTTAGTTGGGTAGGAAGATCGATTCAACCCCATGCTAGCTAGAGCTGCGAATTCTTCAGTTTTTGGAAACGCACAAGATATTTTCTTCAATCCTTGCAAGATTTCAAGGAATTCGTCAGATTTGTGGAATGAGGGTTTACGTGCGAGAGCCCAAATTTTGATTGAAGAATAACAAGCTAAAAAACGACGTCGTTTATGTACATTAGATACTGCGTCATTTTATTAAGAATCCGGCGAGTCCACGTCATTTAATTCCGGTTCCACGTGTTCGAAATTGGCCGGAAAACCCAACATGGGATAATTAGGAAAAATTGAAAGTTGATGATTTTCTGTGGGAAGTTCAAAGATTGAGGGAAAAAACAGAAAATGACTATAATTTGAGGATTTAGAGAGAATTAACCCTTACAAATTTAGTTATGTTTTGTGTATGAATTATTTATTTATTTATTTGTATAAATATATTTGTTGTTACCTTTTCCATTTTTATATTGTCTATATTTTTAATTATTTTTGGGTTATTTAAAAATAAACTTTTAATAATAATATAGTTTGAAATTTTAAGAGTTAGTTTGGGCTATTAGTTTTATTATATTGGTGATTTATTATTATTTGTTCAAACTCAGATTGATTTAAATTATTTTTTTGAAAGGATAATAAATTTTATTATTATTATTATTATTATTATTATTATTATTATTATTATTATAAGATTTCATATTTACTTTACCAAACATTTCTTATGCTCAGCTTACTGTTGTGTAAGAAAATCCAACGTCTGAAAATATGTAAGTTGAAGGTTAAGAAACTGCACTGTAACTAAAGCCTTCTCAAAATCTCCCTTCCTTTCTTCTAAAACTCCATCACATTTCTACCAGAAAACCAAATCGCTCAAGAGCCACCCATGATTTTCGTCGGTTAAGCAGTAAACCCCTCCCCAGATCCGGAAACCATATGGCCCGAATCTTCGAATACTTTGTGGTGTGCGGAATCGGGCCGGAAATCCGAACTCTAGATGGAAACCGAGGCTACCATGGCACCGGCATCATGTACCTGCCATCTCTTCTCGATCAGTACCCCCCGCCCAATCACACCCTCTATCCTCCTCCGCCGCCGCAGCTCCCAACCTGCGTCTTGCCGGCGGGGTCCCAATTCTACGCCTCCGGCTTCGATTCGAATGACCCCTCGTCGTTCCCCCGGAGCTACCCCATTGTGCTGACTGAGGGTGACGGGTCCAAGATTTATGTGACGTGCATCGCTTTCCGCGATCCCGTGTGCGAGGACATTGCGGAGGCGTACCGGTTGCCCGCCAACTCCTTTGCCGATAAGTGCATCTGTTTCGTCTCGCGCGCCCCAAGCTTTGGGGTTCTGCGCGATGCGTTGGAGGAGATATTCCTGCTATGTTTCTCGGCTTCTGGGAGCAGGTACTGATATGGATCTAATGTGGTTTAGGAGTTGGAAAGCTAAGAAACCTGATTTCTCTATCTTCTTGCTTCCAAGTGTTTATTATATCCCCGTTTAATCGGTTTAGGGCTGACAATGCGTGCCTCTGCTCACTACCGGCATTTGGTTTTAGCTAGTGGTTTAGGGGTTTGAAAAGCTACAAAACCTGTTTTCTATATCTTCTCGCTTTTAAGGGGTGTTTACTTTTCATGATTGAGTCCCACCCTTTCAATGGGATATGAATCAAGCAAAATTAGCTCAAATGATAGTTTTTATCACGGGCTTTAGGATATCCCAAAGTTCCAATTCATCTTAGTAAACAATGGATTGGTCTATACTATTTTTGTCTATCTAGGCTAATTCTCAAGAGCAACCCCCCCTAAGTGTGTATTATATCAGCGTGCAATCAGTTTAGGGCTGACAATGCATGCCTCTGCTCACTATCGGCATTTGGCTTTAGCTAGTCTACACTTAGACCTGCATTTTGTTTGTTCTGTAAGCTTGCTAGATTTTGGTAGGGTTGGTGTTCATCTCATAAATAATTTAGCCCGACAATGTATAGCTAAAGTGGTTACTTGGCAATAATCTTTGAGATTATGCTGATAATGGTACCTTATTGATTTATAACTTGGTGGATTGGAAAGATAGTTTAGTGGATATAATGCTGGATATGATGAGATTTATAAATATATAGTACTCCCTCCGTCCCAAACGAAATGTCCTGTTTTCCTTTTTGGTTGTCCCAAACGAAATGTCCTGTTTCCTTTTTTGGCAATACACACTCTCTCTATAATTAATATTTAAATAATTTCCACCAACCCACTTTATTTACTTTATACACATTTCTTAATCTCCGTGCTAAAAAGAAATAGGACATTTCGTTTGGGACGGAGGGAGTACTATTTTTACTGATGTATGTAGAAGAAAGAGATGGATAAATCATATCCCTGACCTTGAGAACTTGATTTTTCACCTCTTTGATCTTACAAACTCATAATATTACGTTTTTCTTTTTGTTTTCCCCCTATTTTAGATATATATACATAAGTAAAGGATGGCGTGAGAACCATGAACAAAAGATAGTCATACCGTGAGCAATTAAATATAACGCATATACAAGATCGACCATCTCTTGTTCATGTATTTATATATATATATATACATATATATATATATATATATATATATATATATATATATGGAGAAGATCAAATGAGAATGGACAAATGTGGTCAGAAATGAGAATGAATGCATAAGCCAGTATATATCTTGCATAAGCTGGTTGTAATGACTGCATAACGAAATTTAATTAATTAGATAAAATTTTCGCTCTCTCCAGGATTCAAACCAAAGTAAAAATTTGTGAGGTATACACTATATACTGATTTATGTAGTATTCTTATTTCTTACGAAAGATAACCCAACCCTATATATATATATACATATACATATACATATATAAAGAGAGAGAGAGAGGGAGAGAGAGAGAGAGGTGGGGGGGGGAATGTTCCGTTGAGAATGCTAAATGTTGGAAGAATTGAGAATGCATGTGAACACGTGCGAATAAGTCATTAATTTCTATGAATAAGTCAATGTAACGCATGAATAGGCATTCTCTTTTGGATTCGAATCCTGAAGGGGGGCAAGATTTTTACCATATTAACTACAGCTATTCATGTGTTATATTTATTTATTCGTAAATTTTATTGATTTATTTGTTATTCTCATTTCTGACAAAAAATAAAAATCTCAATGGAACCACACCATATATATATATATATAGGGAATGTATCAATAAAGAATGCTAAATGTAGAAGGAAACAACGAAGGCTGAATAACTCGATACATTTACTGAATAAATCACGCGAGCGCATGAACGAAAAATGTACGTGTTTATTCAGTAAAATAACTATTCGTGCGGTCGCGTGATTTACTCGGTAAATTTATTGACTTATTCAGAACGAAATATAGTTAATTCTTCATAGATCCCAACCCTATATATATATATAAGTATGTTGTTAACTCAAGTGGAAGATAGAATAAACACAACAATGTCGTGTGAATTAAATTGTGCTCATAATGAATAGAATGATGTGAGTTTTGTATTTTGAGTGAAAAATTAAAGTGCAGTATTCCTTAAGTTATATATGAAAAATGCCCTCTTTTATAAACATAAGCTTCTTATGCCCTATTCTTTAAATACCCTTGATGTTGATGGATTTGTTTGATTTTTTGTGAAGGTCTTACACATTTGACCGATTTGACAGAGATGAGTCAACGATTTGTCAGCTATCAGGTAAGAGTACATGTGAACGGTGGGTGGCGAGATTATCTGACCGCCCGCCCGGGCAGTCAGATCATTTCACGGGACGGGCACATGTACTCTTGCCTGATAGCTGTCAAATTGGTCAAATGTGCAAGACTTTCACAAAAAACCAAGCAAACCCATCAACATCAAAGGGCAAAATAGGTTCTTCACTTAATTTGGGCATAAAATTCTTAAGTTTATAAAGTAGGGCATTTTTAACATACAACTTAAAGAATATGGCATTTTTGCCTATTAACACTTTGTATCCTCACCGTCTTCTATGCTTTAACCTTCATGTGTGCTGATGGAAATGGGGGGCGGGGTTACGAATAGAGCCATTTCACTGTCAAGGTAGTGCAACTAGAAAGTATCATTGTTTTATCATGTTCACATTTGAATATGAGATTTTTATGTTTTGCTTTTCTATTATTTTTATTGTTGGAGCCTATTACTACTTTTCTAGAGATTACTTGATGTTCTTTGCTTCAAACTATTTCAGTAAGCCACTTTGGGATGTTATAGCATATTTGGTCTCCAATGTACCTTTGCCTACTCCCGGAAAGGAGCGAGTGTTGTTTGCTATCGAGAATAGCCTTCTTCCTTTAGAGGTTCCGCCAAAGATGGGTTTCCTCATGTTGATGTATGCCATCTACTACTTTTCTCATATATACATAATTGCATATATATGACTTTATATAATATTGGAAGTCAATCTGCAACAATTTTGGTTGATATTAATAGTATATATTATGATGACAGATATCCTTCCAGCCTCTAGTCCAGTGTTTGGATGTTGATAATCTCCTCAAACTATTTACAGCCGTGTTGCTTGAAAGACGGATTTTGCTTCGCTCATACAAGTAATTTCTTTAGCCTTTTACCTGTAACATTTTGCATCTTAAGTATGCCATTTTCCACAATGTATGTTAGTTCTTTAGAATTGGTCTTCACCTTTTACCTGTAACCATTTGCGATGATGTATGCCGTTTTCCATGATGTAAGTTAGTTCTTATAATTGGTCTTGAAGTTAATATATAAAGATATTGCTCCTTGTACTTCCTTTTCTATTGACTATTTGAGAAATATGACGTGATGTGCATTAGAATGACTCTTTCAACCCCACCACCAGTACCATTATGGCTCATATTACCGATGCTCTTCTTAAGAATGAGTTTAAATGGCTTAATTTTTGTGAAGAAGCTTTTGCTGTGATTCAAAAGAAAGGTCCCCTGTTTTTACGTCATTCCAATTTGAACAAGGTTTTATGAAGTTGCTTGTGATGCTTCAGGCATAGGTATATGAGGTGATATCCATCCAATAGCAATTCTTTTGGCAAAAAGCTCAAATGATTCTAGGAGAGATAACTTAAGTATGGTATATATGAGAAATAGTTTCTTTGAATATTGAAGATACTATTTGTTGCAAAAAGAGTTTGTTTTGTGTAGTGATCATGATGCCCTTAAGTTTATCAGTGCTCAGGAGCAGGAGAAGTTGAGAGAAAAACATGCAAGTGGGCTCATTATTAGCAAGACTATTCCTTTGTTCTTAAACACAAACAAGGTGTTGAGAATGTTGTTGTTGATGCATTGAGTAGAGTGTCTTTTGCTGCATAAGTGGGATCTTACAGTTGTAGGCTTTGATAAGTTGAAAGAGGTATACCCTACTTGTTCTGATTTTTCTAGCATTTTCCAAGAGTTCTTAGTGGAAATCTTAGGGATTTTGCTGACTATGTCATTATTGATAGATACTTGTTTCATGGGTCTAAGTTGTGTATTCCCAGTACCTGATTCCTTAATATGGGAATTACTTGATGGGCGACTTGTAGGTCATCTGGGTAGAGATAAGCCCGCTATCCTTGTGGGCGATCATTTCTTTTGGCCTCTTTGAGGAGATGATAGGAATAATGAAGCTCTCAAAGCATATTTTAGGAAGAAGAATCGAGTCAATCGACAAGACAATTAGTATAATAGTATTGGAACCCTAGTATTTAGTTACTTTAACTTATAGTTTCCTAGTTCAGGGATGATTCTTAACCTATAAATAAAGGTTTAAGAGCTGCGCTTTGGGCCCTTTCTTAGTATTATTGACATCGAAAAATTGATTATAAAGTTCTCTTTCAATTCTTGCTTTGACCCTTCCAGTTTTCCGCATTAATTGCTTCCTGTTAGATATCACAAACTTCTGTAGAGAAATTATTCTTATATTGTGTTTTCAGTTCTTTGCTTAACTAACTCTTCTGTTCAAATAATATGTGCAGATATTCTCTTCTAACTCTTGTATCGGAGACCATATGCCATTTAATATATCCATTTCGGTGGCAGGTGAGTTTACACTTAGGTTTCTAGAAAAAAAAATGATTGCACTAGTCTGAAACAGTGTAGTTCTTTATTCTTAAGATTACTATTCTTGAAATATATGAAACGAAGGCATTCTGATCTTGTTATGTTTGTTGTGCTGAAGCATGTCTACATTCCGTTACTGTTTTTCAGTGGAGTTGACTATATTGATGCTCCGACACCATACATGATGGGTCTTCATTCAGGTGTTGACACTTCTGGACTGGTTATGGATGGGGTAAGTTCATTCTTGGGTTTCTTGAATTTAAATACAAATAAACTCTACATTAAATGCCAATTTCTTCCATCAATTCACTAGCCTTTTCTGGATCTGTAGGCCATTAGTGTTCTTTTCTTTGCCTCCTTTGTTTTTTTATTTTTTCAGCATAGGTTATCTTGAATTATCACGTTGTGTTAAAATCATAAGTCATAACAGACCTAAAAAACCTCATGTCCTTACAAATGCTACATTTTAGAGTGAATTCAATTCGTCTGATCCAACAACTGTTGGGCTTATGCCATCTGATACTTTGATAAATTATCGCTGGGGGAGTTGTTGGTCATCTTTCATCTTTGTCAGTTTGTTGTGAAAAAAAAAGCTTAATCTTTCTAGTTTAAGTTTTAAAGAAGGAAGTAAAATGTTCTTCTGATGTGACAAACAGGCAATTAGAGAAAAAACACAATAGAAGCATGCTACAGCTAGAGGTTTTGGGCTCTAGAAACTATCACTATTTCTGCAACTTTTCCCATGATTAATGAACTCTGGACAACTTTGACTCCAGTTTTGTATATTTCTTGTGGGCTTATTTTGGGGGTTGGGTTGCATTCTTTTTTATTTAATGGTTGGTTATATTTAATTAATTAAGATACATATTAATGACCGACTGTGATCATGGAGCCCTTAGTTTAATATTATGAACAAATAAGTTCGAATGAATATGGCATCATTCAAGTTTAATATGAGTTTTGTATCAAACTTGAGGTTGAGTTTGAGTGTTTTGATTATCAAATAAGTAGATTAGTTTCTCATTTTATTTTATGTAATTGAGTCAAGTCTCATTTTAAAATTGAATTATTATGCTTACTGTGATTCTCAAGTAACTTCTAACAAACCACTTCATGTCCAAAGCATTAATAACCACTGTTTGTTTTTGATATCATGAAATGTTTATGATTATTGTGAAGTCTAATTTTGTTTTTGAGTAATATAATATCCTCTTCGGCCACTTTACTATTTACACAATTCTAAATGATATGACATGAGTCACATGAATTAATATAGCTAAATCGGTGAAATTATTCATTTCACATTTTCTTGAGAAAGTATTTGGGAGGATTACTGTGTCATGACTGTGAGTAAATCGGAGTAGCATTTTTATATTGGCTAGGGCTTGGTAGATGAATGCTACTATTTAGCAGCCTTCTTCCATGGTTATAGTCCAGTGTCACAGTGATCTGCGGGAATGTGATTAATTTAAAGCATATTCCAGCTATGATAAGAAAGTATTTGACATTTCTTTTATGTAGTTTTGGCAAATAAAACCACGGATTATTTCGAAATTGCAATTTTAGCGTGACTTTTGAAGTGTGGAGAATTAAACCACCTCCTTTTCAATTTTTGCAATTCTGTCCCCCCAATTTTTTTCAATCACCGAAATGTTGAATTAGAATTTACATGGATTAATTCGTCACATAATATTCATGTTACGACGTCGTTTGTAATAAAATTGTTGAATATTGATAATTAGGGTGCAGATATAGGATAATTCAGCACTTCGGCGACAGAAAAAAATTGGGGGGATGAAATATCAAAAATTGAAAAGGTGGTCATTTAATTTCCACACTTAAAAAGTCACGTTAAAATTGCAATTTCAAAATAATTTGTGATTTTATTTGCCAAAACCCTTCTTTTATACATCATAACCTTAGTTCTTAATTTTTGTCATTATTTCTTTCCTCAAATCTTAAACTGCAACTGACTTTCTGTCACTTATAAGTTTCTGATAAAAATCTTCAATACTTTTTCAGATTGTTGCTTTCATTCAAGTATGTCATAATATTCTAAAAATTAGCCAAGCTTGTGATATTCATGCCTCATTCTTGTCAGGCATTCCAAAAAATGGTATCTGATTATGTTTTACTTATTTAACCTATGCAATGAACTTATGCTATCTAGTTGAAAATTTGTGTACGTTCTTTGTCTCTAAATAACTGATGTCTCTGGTGCATTCTATTTTTTACTGCTAAATATCAGATAAAAATCTTTGGTATTCCATTGCAGGTAGTAGTGGTTGACCTTGAGCATAACCTCATCACCACGACTGAGGAAATACCTTCCATACCTGAGCCAGAGCATAGTTCTTTGCGTGGTGAGATATTGAAGCTGTTGTATCCTAATGTTGTTGGCATAGACCAGATGAAGTATGGTTTGTTCTCTGAGCAATGCCTTAGAGGTGATAGCAGGCCTTGGGGGGAGGATCATGATCTCCATCTTAGGTCATGTTTTGCCCCAATTTAAACTTTTATATAGTAATTATTAAACTGTTGATCTGGTCATCATAATCGGACATTCACAGAAAGGGATTTGTCACCCTTTAGGTATTATGCATCAAGACTATGTAGGATGCCCTGTTTTATAATCTCGTTTACATGTTAGAAGTTGTAATTCTGCATTTGATTATAGTTGAAACATATCCAAATAAATTCAATTTCAATTCTGAAGTCATTGCATGAGTTGCACCGTCCTTTTCACGAGCATATGTTCAAATTAAGATCCTTCAATTGGATTCAACAAAGAAGAATTCAACTGTATTATTTTCTTAAAAAAATAATGTCATTTTGTTATTCTTCTTGCTTGCGGTAAACTGGTAGTTCACACATAGTATTAGTTTTCACGTTCACAAGTTAGTCATCAAGTTACGTTCACATGTTACCTTGAGCTCTTAGGGTGCTTCTGACTTGCAATAAGCTCAACCCACAACTCATGCTTTGAGTTTGTTATCAACCATGCATGTTTTCTTACGGTTTGTGTTCGACATTGTGCAGTAAATGATGAATTCAAATTATACTTGGCTTTATTTGGTAATGAGTCAAATAATGTAATCTTTAGCTGTTCATCACTGAAGACATGCAGCCACTGCTTCGCCAATGTTGTATCATGGCTTTCTCATCCATTAAATAATATTTTGGTTCTTGCAGGTTTATATTCCTGAAGTTCTTTGGGTCAATTTTAGGTGGCTATCGCAATTTTATTGTACGCAATTTACCGAATTTTCTTTGTTGGTTTAGCGATTAGTAATCTAGGATTGCAACTGATCTATAAATTGGTAGGAAAACACTGCCACTCATATCTTCAACAGCCAGGCTTTTCTGAAGAAGCGGTCCAGGTCGAGTAACCAGCCACCTGATGCTATGGTGAGTGATTTAATCTTATTTTCATGGGGCTGTAATTAGCAGTTTGTTGCAACTTTTTTTCGCTTGTCTTCATTGACAATGACTCAGGATACATGTTAAATGTGCAACTTTAACAGATCAGCCAGTTTTTAGAATCCCAAGGTTTCTTAGATTATTTGGAGAGAGGTCTCGGTTCTGAAGGAAATGGAAACAACCTTCTTGATAAGTTACAAGATGCTATTGGCAGGGGACAGAATGCTTTATCGATCCTTCCCTCGCTTTCAGCAGAGCCTGATATCGTAACTATTTCTGACCCAGGATTGGGGATTCCTGGTAATTTCAACAATCATTTGAACTGGATACTGCTTGATACTGCAGACACGTTAAAGAAGGTTATTGATTTGTGGTGTAACAGAACTGCTCTTTTACTTCTTTATCTTCTACAGAATCAGGTGCCAAATATTGCTATGACAGGTTTCCTGCAAACATCAGAACAGAAGAGCAGGAAGAAAAGAGGAAGCAGATTCTAGCGGCAGCCAGTGGAGCTGTTGAATATCCTGGAAAATATGCACTTAGGTATAACATGAGGAAAATGGAGTCTTTTTTCTTACTAGACTTATTTGCCTGCTCTTTGAGACTGAACATTGTCCTTTTTCATTGTTAGTTCTCCGTCACCCCGTACCAGTAAAGATTCTAAGGCTGAGAGCTTAAGTCCGAGGGAAAGAGCTGTGAGTATTTGTAGCTTGTGTGGTTCACTGAGCAGTCATATATAGTTACTTAAATCTGATGAAAATTCGCAGGCTGAAAGGGAACGCATGGTCCTAGACATTAAAGTGAAGCTGCAGGTACAATGTTTTTCTGTTTGGGTCTGTTCTCTTCATTCTTTATCCAGATTTTGGTTTTTGTGTTAGTATATCTATTGATTGGTTATTTATTGGTTGAACTAATTGTCATACAATATAGTAAGATTTCTCTTTTGGGATTTAGTATGTGTGGATTTCTTTTACCATCTTACCCAAAAGCAGAAGATTTTCTTCTGATTTTGTCTTTTATTCTACAAAAATTTCTACACCTCTTTGGTTCATTTGGACAGGGGTTATGGCTACGGCTTCTAAAACTGGGGGCGACTGATGATCCTCTTTCATCATTTGAGTATGGAACAATCCTTGGTAGGCCTTCGTGTCTGGACCAAATTCAGTGACTATTCTTTTGAAACTATATTGGTTATATCTTTGTCCCCGTTGGCATAAATGAATGACCATATGAAATTGTTAATTGTTACCAGCTTTAATTGAGTCCGATGCTGAGGGAATTGGTGGTAGCGGATTTGTTGAATGCATAAGAGAGCACATTCATTCGGTACATTTCAATCTCAGAAACTAAGTAATGTTCTCATGTTGTGTTATGACTCGTCTCCTGACCCTGATACCCTCACCCCTCCCCTCCCCACAAAAAAAGGGATGGACCTGCCAGTTGACGGAAGAGCAGTTTATAGCAGTGAAAGAACTGGTATGTTGGGTTAATAATTGTTGAAGCTAGGTCATGATTACCAATTTTAATGGCTTTCTTGTACTAGCTGAAGTCATCATTTTTCTTTACCTTTTGTGCGTGATGTATGATGATACTGTTTGTTGTTTATTTAACATAACACAAAAGAGAACTAAGAGCAGTTTCTTTTATTATGATTTCTTTGACCAAAATAAGAAGACCATTAGATAATGATTTTACATGGAAAACTCTTCAGTAATGGGGTTTTTGGGAGATGAAAGTAAACAAAAGAGATGTTTTGTTTTATTTGATAGAGGACAAAATTACATTGGAGATGAAAGTAAACATATGACTTTGGGTGGAAAAATTCTTTTCAGTTTTGCCACTATTTTGTTTGTTCATATAATAGATTGCTTGATATGGACGAGCATCTGTAAGTCAACTATGAAGCTAAACTAATTTATGTGGTATTAATACAGCTCAAAACAGCCATCAACCGTGCTACAGCTAGGAATGACCTGACAACTATTAGAGATGCCCTTGAAGTTTCTGCTGAAATGTACAAGAGAGATGTGAACAATGTCCCGGATCATATTCAGCGCCACCTTCGCTCTCTTTCCATATGGGATGAGTTACGGTATGCATCTCTTCTCATATGAGCTTGGGCTTTCCATCTTCATATTTTTTGTAATATCTGGTCTTTGACTATTATATTCTGCTCGCCTTATTTTGGTCTATTGATCACCATTCTTCTGTTTCAAATCATTATGGTGCTCTGTAGAAACTTGGGACTAGAACCTTATATGTGCAACGAGAAGTTGGTCAATGAATATACATTACAAGAATCTGATCTGTAATCAATAAAAAATTGCATAATATTGAACCTAAAGGACAGGTTGTTTGAGGATGCATTAATGATAAGTAACTTATTAAAAGGCTATGGTTAGAATACTAAGCTTATTAAGAAATAGGGAAAAGAGGAACGTTGAGTTGAGTGGCTCTGCTAAAAGAAAAGGAGAACTTTGAGAAATGTGTCAGCACTGTCAGGTTGACATAGGAAAAGAGGACAGGTGACTTGAGTGCCTATGCTAAAAGAAAAGGAGAAATTTTCGAAATAAGCCATTCATTTTACCAAAAATTTGTAAGAGAATACTATAGTGCTTCAAAGATCATTTGGTGAATGGCATTCTCGAGTCTGACTTCGGCTAGGATCTCTCTTTGGGAAACATTTAATGAAGAAAATTAACAACTTGACAGATAGATGTTATTCCCTCTGTCCACCAAAAATATGCCTAAATGGCTTTGGCACGGGTTTTAAGAATTTTGTTGAGTGTTGTTGAGTGGAATATGGGTCCCACAACATTTGTGGTATTTAGTTGCTTTAAGGTGGGTCCAATAAGGGTATTTTTTTTGTAAATAAGTAGATATAAGGAGTATAATAGTTAAGAGTGTTTGTGGGTATATTGCCAAAAATAGATTAGGCATATTTTTGGTGGACGGATCGAAATGGCAAAGTAGACATATTTTTCGTGGACGGAGGGAAGTATTTAGCTAGTTTGGGTTAATTAATGGAATATAAGTATTTTACCGCAAATATGACTGCATGCTAGCTACTTCTTTGGGACTTGGGTGTCCTGTTTTGCATTTCCAGTATATTGTCTTGGGTCATTTACCTAATGCTGGACCCCCAGGGGTTTATGGTTGTTACATTATACTCCCATTACAGAACAGTATGTAGAACCAGTTTACTGATAATCAGAGCATTTAAAGCTTGACGCTCAAAATCATTGTCTGCACACTTGATATAAGCTTTAAGTCTATACTTCAAGACATCTATTTTTCATAAAATCAATATATGGTGAAATCAGTTACATTGAACATTCTCGATTGATGTGCTGGACTTTGACTGAAATCAGTTGACTTCCAATAACACCAAGTACTTACAAGTATGTTCCTTGGTAAGACAATAAAGAACCATTGAGGCTTTTGTGCTAAACACTGTTTGGAGTCCCAGCATAGCCATTGAGCCTAAATATATGATGCACTAATTCTTCCTGATAACTGTACTTTAATGCTTGCCAAATATCTTTATGGTTAGTATACATAAGATCTTCCCGATGCGATAATGTTTGAAGATATTGAATTTCACCATGGAGACAAATCTAGCTATCTTTGTTTCTAGAAAAAGAAGATTAGAATTTTTAAGGGCTAATCTATAAAATAAATGTTTACCTGATAATGTTTCTTCTTAAGTAATATGAATTTATGTGTATAATAAGTTCTTCATTATCCTCTGCATATTGCAGCTTTTGGGAAGGCTACTTTGATGATCTGCTTGACCGCTTTTCTAGCAAGTAAGGATATTGTCTCTTGAAACTCTTTTTTGTCTCAAATAATAGAATGGACACTCCTTTTGCTGTTTGGTTAGTATAATTCATCAAGTGTTGTATACAATCAGCAATTTATATGGTTGTTTAGTTCAATAGTTATCTGGAACATACCTCTCTGAGTATCCTGTGCAACCTTATACTGTTTTCTTGGGCTTGTCAGAAATATCAAAATTTATAGACATCTGTTTATTTTTCGACTTCCTTATAGACATGAACTTTACAACATCTAGGCATACACTGATCAGTTATTTTTATGCTGTTGTAATGTTAGGTCAACCAATTATGCGATGTTGGTAACAACGCAACTAATCGTTCTTGCTACACATATGGTATTTCTTCTATTCTATCTGTTGGTGGTATATTTCTCATCTCGCCGTAAGTATTTCTATTCACGCTCTTGATTTGTCTTCTGTATGTGATGAAGGCTGGTTTGGGAATTGCCGAAACTGATACATGGTACATGATTGAAACAATAGCAGGGAAGAACAACATTGGTTACAAACACATAGTAAGTTGAATTAATTTGTACTTAATGGCCATATTTGCCTGCTGTGTTGCTTACGGCTTCAAAGGGTGCATAGTTTTCCTTCCTCATATATCTGATACAATTTGTTGTCGAGAAACTACATGATTAGCAGCTTCAGTGCCCTGGGACTACTTGAGAATCCATGATAGGGCTTCTTTTACCCAAATAACACCAAATTAATACTCAATAAATTAATAAAGTCTCTAGAATACTAATTTTATCCTGGTCCCAACTTGGGCCAGTTCAAAAAGCATCAATTTTAATAAGATAATGAAGTAATAATTTTTTGGAGAATCCCTATATAAATACATAGGACCCATCAATTTTATAAATTAATAATTTTTAAATATTAGAAATGTGAATACTATAGTAACTGTATATAACTTTTTACAGTTAAAAAATAGTTAAAGTAAGCATAGTAGCTATGACCTGTGCGAACCCTGGGATCTTTGACGGGTAAAAAATGGCCCAAGTAATTAAAGTAAGTTGCATCTGATTGGGGCATTGAACACTCACTACAGGTTGTATTTTGCTTAACTGCTTTTATGATTATTCATAAAATCAGTTTGCAGCATATGCAACTAAGAAGTTACCTCAACAGTTCTGTTCTTTGACAGTAACTTTAATAAAGTTTACTTGTAAGATTGAATCCAAAACAATAAACAATCAAAATTGAAAAAATCAATGCATTAGATATGGAAATCAACCCAATGAAATTCTGCATGAACTTCCCTGGATTATGATACTTCTATGTAGATGTTGTGCCTGTGTTTGAATTGCTCATTCTCTAGTTTTGTGATAGAAGTAAAGGGAAACACAAATACCAAACCAAGAGGAATTATAAGATAATCAAATGATAAACTACATCAGAAGAGGAACTCTCTCTGTTCAAACGGCAAACAACACCGCTGAGTTTCCAGCCAAAAAATCCCCGACCCTTCTCTCTGAAGGAGAAATACTTCTTTTATTTCCTAGCTTGACCTTCCAAGGAAAGCCAAGAGTAACTTCCAAGAGAAGCTTAAGGATAAAAAGGTTTGCTAAGCCCACACAGGAACTAGCAGCCCAAACTTAAACTGGACTAAAACATAATATGCTAACAACTTAGGAAATATTAAGCAAAGCGGCTAGACACTCGCTTTCGACCTTCTACGATAAACTTTATCCGCAACATTTTGCAGTGTTGAGTCTTCTCGAACATTCTTATGATTCATGTATCTTCAACTCTTTTGTCATTTTCCCTGTTTTTGGTCTGTAGAATGCCATCTCTGGCATTGGATACCAGCCCTAATGAGAACCACATCCACCACATTCTTGCAGAACGACGCCTTGGTCTATACTTTTGGCATGAGTGATACCAGAATGCCTTGGTCTGAGCATTTTAATACTAATAAATAAATTTTGCTAATACATCTTTGATCATATTGCTGGTTCAATAGTCGAATATATGTGTGCTCATTAGACGTTTAATATCAGGGTACTTTGTGGAAACTCCTATGTTTGAGTCCTGATTACTGAAGTCATATCCTTGTCTTCATAGTTGATGAACTTGCTTATCAAGTGCAAGTGGTTTTGATGTGCTCCTGGATCTGTTTTTATATTGCTCCCTTAATATTGCTCTACCTTGTAAATTTTGTTATGTTACATCTGCTATTTCGCATATGCTGTATCAGATTAAGATACGGGGATTCCTGTCACATATTCGACAAATTTGCATTGGATATTGGGGAATCTATGCTGGAAAAACTCAATCAGTATCCTCATTTGGTTTGCCTTCTCCACGTCCACAAGATGCTGGAGACAGCACTGAGCAATCATCAGAGGCATCTGGTGATGGAAGGAGCTGGGTTCAGAGCATGTTTAGCAGAGAGAAGGCCAGTTCTTTTAGTCGTGTCCGTAAGTGGACATCTGATGGTGGAAATTCAGGTACATTTCTCTTCTGTAGAATGTAGCAACTTATCCTAATCTTGTTTCTGTTCCGGGATCATGATGATTTTTTGTTAATTCAGCTACAAATGAGAATGGATCTCTTTACAAGCAAGATGTGCCTGCAGCAGGGCAGAAGAAGGTGCAGACCAGCTTGCGCATGCTAAGAGGTCACAGTGGTGCAGTCACTGCTCTACATTGTGTGACCAAAAGAGAAGTCTGGGACCTAGTTGGTGACCGTGAAGATGCTGGGTTCTTTATCAGTGGAAGCACAGACTGCACAGTAAGATAAAAATATTGTAGTTCAAAGTTTCTTCATTATTTTGGTGACAGCATGACTACACTACTCTTGTTTCCTTTACATGCATAATAATGTTTCATCTTTGAAAGCCAAAAGTTCTACTGACCACCACTTACCTATGTAAAGATTATATTTTTGAAAAAATTTAGAATTACAAATGCATGATTCAAACATTTTTCGGCAGGACCCTTGATTGGGATGCTCAAAGTTGTCTCATGTCATACCCCTTTTATGACTATTGCAATCCGTACTTCAAGCCACTCTGACGATGCCCAAATGCTAAAATATATAAACCTTTCTTACAGTTCAAAATTTCCCATGACCATGAAATTCCAAGTGTCTTGAAAGTGATCTAATATTTATGAAAAATGCAGGTAAAGATATGGGATCCTAGTCTTCGTGGTTCTGAGCTCAGGGCAACGTTGAAGGGACACACTAGGTATCTGCAGGACATGTCTTGTCATCTCTTCCCCTCTCTATCCTATGTTTCCTGTGTTTGTGATCTCTTTATGTGGTCATATGGGCTGGAATTATCGATATTCATATGCATCCAGAACATTCTTGTGGAGGTCATCTTACACTATGTAGGAAATTATGTGGTTGGATCTCTGTTACTAAAACATCTGAAAGCTTACGAGTTCATTCATACCTTGTTTCTATATCTACAGAACTGTCCGAGCCATAAGCTCTGATAGAGGGAAGGTGGTATCTGGTTCAGATGACCAATCTGTGTTTGTGTGGGATAAACAGACCACTCAGCTTTTAGAAGAGCTGAAGGGCCATGATTCACAGGTTTGTCTGGAGCATTAATGTTATGCTGCCTGATATATACTTGTTTCTGTATTTTGGTGTGTGTGTATACACACACACACACACACACACCAAAATACATATATACATATATAGGGTGTGGTTCTATTGAGAATTTTATTTTTCGTGAGAAATGAAAATAATGATCCAATCAATAAATTCTACGAATAAACCAATATAACTGATGAACAGATGTATCTATTTAATATGGTCAAAGTCTCGCCACCTCCAGGATTCGAACCCAGACCAAAGCATTCTAAATGAAACCTTTCTCTCTCTTTCTGTCTCTCTCTCTCTATATATATATATGTATAGATATATGTATGGTTATGGTTTTCGATCTACTTGGAAGTATCCAAAATATTAGTAAATGCTTACTTTATAGTTACTGAATTGCTGTTAATACGAAGGAAAATCTATGCTTAAAATAAGCGGACTACTGTAGCAGCTTTTAATTGAGATAAACCTTTAGTCCTGAGTTTTGTACAAGAAAGTAGAAGTTTTCACAATTTTGGAGATTCCTTCGTCATATATGTTCTCTTTTGCTGTACGAATTTCATTTAAGTATTTTCTTCTCCTCTTGAGTTTCTTGCTGTTAATTCATATCCGCATGTCTATTGGATTTATATGCATATTAATTCATTGCTATATTATCAAAATCATTGTCACTCTCATCATGCTTCTTTTCAGGTCAGCATTGTAAAGATGCTATCTGGTGAGCGTGTCCTCACAGCTGCACATGATGGCACTGTGAAGATGTGGGATGTAAGGACAGATACCTGTGTTGCAACGGTAGGCCGTTTTTCAAGTGCAGTTCTCTGCATGGAATATGATGACTCCAGCGGGATCTTGGCTGCTGGAGGCAGAGATGGGTAAACCCCTTAAACTTGTCTAGATTTTTGTTATATATGTAAGAAAATGATATATGTGCTGACCTCTGCCAATAGTTGGTAGTTTTCTCATTTCTTAGTCTTCTAGCCTGATTTTTCGCACATTCACATTAAGGGTTGCAAACATTTGGGACATTAGGGCTGGAAGACAGATGCACAAGCTGTTAGGTCATTCAAAATGGATTAGGTGAGTTTATTGGCCTTCGAGACATAATGGTACATCTAATTCTGGTGATTAAATATTCCATAATTATTGCACAGGTCTATAAGAATGGTTGGAGAAACTGTAATTACAGGTAGTGATGATTGGACTGCCCGAGTGTGGTCTGTGTCTCAAGGAACATGTGAAGCTGTTCTTGCTTGCCATGATGGTCCAGTTCTCTGTGTGGAATACTCTATAACTGATAAAGGGATTATTACAGGTTAAGATGAAGTTTATTTTGGCTTGAGCATGAATATGTGAGAAATTACAGTACTAATTATTTTTGTTCAACTTTCGTTTATTCAGGATCAAATGATGGACTTATTCGGTTTTGGGAAACAGATGATGGTAAGAGCTGTGATTTTAGTTTTATGGACACATATATGGAAAAGCATCGTATGTCAGAACTCATAACAGACATTTGATGCTTTCTCATTCCAAGCTTTCTAACAGTGTAGAGATATTTACCACCAGCTGATACTTAGTTTGCAGTTGTTTGGAAATTTAAAATGCAGTTTTGAACTCTCAATTCTAAGATCTGTTTGTTCTGAATTTGGTCTCCAATTTTCTCAAATCTTCATCTTATTTTCTGCACATAATTTGACATGTACTCAAATTATATGGAGTTCTTTTATTTTATACTATTTTATAGCGTCTAAATACACCAACTTTGAGGGTAATTTGGTTTTGCATATGAACTTTGAAAGGAGTCAAAAAATAAATGAACTTTAATGTTGTTGTAATTTTGCCACAAATTCAATTTTCGCTCAATTAAAGCTGACGTAGCAAGTCAAAATGTCGACGTCTACTCATCGGATACGTCTTTTAGCCGGCAAGTTTCAATTGGAACTTCCAACATGAAATGGTTGGTTGCTGCAGTCTTAATTAATGAATGGACGCTCAACTCAAAACTATTCACGAGTTCCTCCTGCTGTTTTTACTGAGTGACTGGAAAATATTTCTTATAGTAACATAAACTATTAACCCAATGTAACTATCCTTGCTGTTTCTGAATTGTTTCATTAAAATCCATGTGCGACTAATACTTTTTATTTTATAGGTGGCATAAGATGTGTCAAGAATGTTACTGTTCATAGTTCTCCCATACTATCTATCAATGCGGGTGAGCACTGGTTAGGGATAGGAGCAGCTGATAATTCGATGTCCCTTTTCCATCGACCTCAAGAGAGACTTAGTGGACTGACAAATTCAGGTTCAAAGATGTCTGGATGGCAACTCTACAGGACTCCACAAAAATCAGTTGCTATGGTTAGGTTTCTCCTCCCTACTTATGCTTAGTACCTTTATTAGTGTATCATGTGAAGTCATTGAGATCTTACTTCACTCCAATAATTTGATTAACATTCTTATGGTTATGCTATAAGTTACCAGACTCTAAATTGCATCTGTTGGAATTCATTAATTTGCTTGATAAAAACTAAAACTAATGATAAGCTATTCTGTAAGATCAGATTTTTCTGAAGAGATAATCGGTATTTATTTGGTTCTCCAATATTTGTGACTTCATCCTGGATTATATGCTCTTCTCTCTTGAGAAGTTATTTATCTACTGGAAATCTGTTGATATTAGAAAATGTATTCAATTTATAATTCCTCCATCTCTCTCTTGACAAAAGTCGGTGACGAGTAATTTTTGTGGTTGATGGCGTCCCACAATTAGTTGCTCATAGTGACATAATGTGTTGATCTTTCATATTTATATGTTTCTATATGAAATCTCAGTTTCAGGTCATTGCATTTGGACTACTGGATTTCCATTTAGTTAGTGAGACCTAAAATATTGCAATTTTCACGCGATAATTTGTTGCAGTGGTTATCTAACTGAAAATCGCAGACAATAATCCTGACTAGGTTAGTTCCTTATTTGTTCTTGGTGGTTACAGGTTAGATGTGTGGCTTCTGATCTTGAGAGGAAGAGAATCTGTAGCGGCGGACGTAACGGGATGCTTCGGTTGTGGGATGCAACTATTAACATCTGACTTTGTCTTTATTGTTATTATTATTGATTTTGTTTTGTTTGGTTTGTATTGCTTGTATCGATAGAACTCGTGACAGAGTATTTACACAGTATTTTGAAACAGTGCCATAGTGTTGCTTCTTTTAATGCTTTAAGCCGCTGTTCACAATCTTACTATAATAGTATTAAACATTAGATTTAGATCTGTGAAGACTGTACTTGTCATCTCATAAGAAACTCATTTGAAGGGGATGAAGGTTACGAAGCCAACTCATGAGTTTAGTACATTACTTTTCCCTCTCATACACTTCTGAGAATTGTTTCGGGACCAACACAGTTATATATATATATATATATATATATATATATATAATATATATATAGGGTCAAGTTAAACAGAGAATTATTGTATATTTCATTTTGAACAGATCAACATAACTAACGAACAGACGTATTTAGTAAAAAAAGAGAAAAACTCGCCACCAGCAGGATTCGAACCCGGGGCAAATTGCTGTTCATGCGGTACATTGATTTGTTCGTAAAAATTGTAAATCTGTTCGTTTTTATTTCACGAATTCTCTATTCTCTAAATATTTAGCATTCTCTGTTTAACTTTTCTATATATATATATATATATATATATATATATATATATATATATATACTATCCACTGATAAACAAGTTTAAATTTATTTGAACATGCATGATATAATCAACCGATACATAGAGCCAAAACATATTTTGGTACTAATAGATAGAGTTAGGCATGTGAAATTGTCACCTATCCAAACACAATCTCGTACACACAAAAAGTAAGTACATGCGCAGATACAATATCACAAAATCTACTAAAACAATAAAGAATAGCCAAGAATGATTATTCAGTTCGGTGATCAAACATTTATGTATGAGGGGTCTTACCCAAGGTAAATGATCCACTATATTTTAAAACAAAGAACTTACACAATAAGTGTTCGTTTGGTTCAAGTAGAGGAATGGGAAGGGAATGAAATCAAATAAATGAGTGGAATGGTAACAATAATCATTACTTTTATTGAGTGTTTGGTTTAACAATGAAAATGAATCATTAGTAAGGGATTTCCTTTCTTTTGTTTCCCTTCTATTTTGAGGGGTAAGAAATTGGATGTTTGGGTTACCCTCAAATAAGGTTAATGATTATCTCATTATTCAAACCAAACAACAAGTAATGGATTCAATTACTTGATTCTCTTTCCAACCTCTAAAAACACTCAACCAAACGTGGGCTAAGACTAAATCTTACTTAGCATATATATCTTCCCAAAATCTCATCAACAATGGACAATTGAGAGTAAGACAACAACTTACTCCATAGGTGTGAACACAACACATTTACCATCTAAACCATACGAAAATATCTTCCACCAACAGTTCGATGAAACCAACAATGAACAAGAAAGCACAATTCCAACCAATCGCTTAAGAACAGTATGAGAAAAGCGACTAACTAGATCACACACTCACACACTGTATAATCTGGAAATAAGCGCGAAAATATTCTCTCCAATATCAGTAGAATAACAATGAAAGCAACAACAGCAAATCATCTTCTTTATAGCTCTTAAATAATCAAACCCTAGCAAGAGTTCTAACTTGATCAATAAAGAAAGAGTCTATATGTAAAACTTATCCAATAATGCACCAAAAGATCAAGATATTTGAATCTATGCATATCCATAAGATAACTCTTGAAATAACAGCTAAAAATTCACAATGATAATTATCATATTGTTCCAGACATGAACAAGTACAGTGATAGTTATTGTACTAGCTTCAGGAAGTACATTTGCTGGTACTTTCGGAATGTCTACATAATGGCAATATAGTTGAGTATTATTCTATACTCTTAAATACATGGATTACCAATTAATGCTTTTATGATTGCATGCAACAATTAAAACTCATTTAAAAAATGTTTCAATTGCTTGCAATTAGAGATAAGACGTTGATGCAAATGGTGCTTCCAAGTTTCAACTTCGGTTATATTTTCTTTCACAGTCCAATCGAGGAGTGGGTGAAATCTACAAAACCTCATATTTGTTTTCAACCAAAATCTCATTCTTTTCTCAACCTCGTTCTTGTGAGTAAAGAATTTCACCCACTCAACCTACAAATTTGCAGGATATAACCTAGAGGATAAATTAGGATGGGCCTCCTAATTAGCTTAATTTTATCATGTTCGATCTATAAACACAGATTAAGTCAATCGATAATTAGGTCCACAACTTAAGTTTTTGATGTTCGGTCTGGTAACATGACTCAACTCCATCATCAATAATTAGGTCTAAAAGAAAAAAGGTCCACTAAAAAGTTATTGCTACACTGTCAAAAACTCATACTTAAGAGTGATGTGTGTGATTGCACTTGGTAAGGTTGTCATTAAAGGTCTCATTTTAAGCCATTTTTTTTATTATTTCACAAACCTTGTTTGTCCATTCACATTTGAAAAAGAGGTGCTCATGCATATCATGGTTACCATTTATAAAGGTGAGTGACGAGAATACTAATTCAATCCTCTCAACACCCAACTAAAAAATAACTTATATTTAATCAATTTGCAGTTATTGTCCAATTCATACACGAAAACCTTTATGAGCTCTTATGAGACCCACCATATATATCACGTCATTATCTAATCTATCGAGAATATTGATTCAAATGGTGATGGTTTGATAAATTAAAGTTATAAACATTCATATATTTATGTGTGATTATATTCAAATTGAAAAACTAGCATCCATAACAACAAATGTTTTTATTCTTTTATCTAGTTAGTGTAAAAAGAATAATCTCATTTGTCCAGTATAACCCAAAGTGTATTAGTATAATCTTGTAGTCAAGATAGACAAATATCGATTTATAATACAACCATACCGATGGTTTGTACAAAATCCGCTAGGTTATGATCAATTACTTATACTTTACGGTAAATAGATAATTTGATGATTTGTGCGACACCATACACCATATTATTATTATCTAGAGGCAAAGAATATAATATTAATTTTGCTTTTAATGAAAGATAATACCTTGTTACAACTATAAAGATACTCTTATCACAATACCCTTTAAGTATTTTTTTTAACAAATTCCACTCGAATTCATGTTGTCGACCACTGTTAAATGGTCGTCGTCGCCATCCATTCATCCATGTCACAACTACCAACCATCACAGCCAAATTAATCCTAAGCATGCGAAATTCGAAGATGCCGCGTTGATGCAAATGATGCACATTGAACAATTTCCCCATCATCTGTGTTGCATTTTCCCCATCATCCATGTCATATCTAAGTAAGAAAAACTCCATATAGTGTGCGTGAGTTGGTCTAACGGTAGATGGTTAATGCCCAAGACTTGAGATCCTTAATTCGAGTTCACCGTGGTGCGATTTTTAAAATTTCTTTATTTACTTGTGTAATTTATCAAAAAAAAAAAAAAAACTCCATGTGTTTATATTTTAAGGTTCATAATTCTTCGTTCTTGATTCTTGTTGTCTTTGGAATTTTATTTCATAACTTATGAATTCAATATAGTGATTGAACCACTTCTTATGACCACGATTTTGGTTACCTTGATACTAAAAAACATACTACTACAAATTCATATATTCATATAGTTATATTATTTTTTCACATATATTAACAAAAGTAAATATACAGTTATATGGCAAGTTTTGAACAAGCAACGATAAATTTTGGCCACTCATTTGAAAAATACAAAATCTGGCCATAATTTACGCGTTCTGCCCAAGCTACCCTTTTACCCATCGGTCACACCTATTTGTGTTGCATGAATGGAACTAGTGACCATATTAGTATCAATAGTGTCATATACTTGTTTTGATACACTACACGAATGGTACTGATATTAGTGTTAATAATGTCATATACTTGTGTTGATACATTGCCCCATCAGTCATGTGGCCATTTTGAACACTTTCCCGTACGGGTTAGATTCTCCGTTTAGGGTTTAGATTCCTCATTTAGAGTTTAAATTCTCCATTCAAGATTTACATTTTCCATTTAGGATTTAGATTTCTCATTTAGGGTTTAATAATCGAATGATACTTTTGGCACTAATATTACTATTTGTGCCAAAGGTACCAATTTATTTGGTTTTTTTTTTTTACTATTTGTGCCAAAAGTTTCGATTTACTTGTTTTTTTTTTTTTTTTTGCTTTCTGTTTGTACTTTTGGCACTAATATTGTCATTTGTACCAAAGTACCAATTTATTTGTTTTTTTTTTCTTTTTTTTTTTCTGTTGGTACTTTTGGCACTAATAGTGCCAAGTGTACCTAACCCGCGCTAACCAGAATTTGGTCCGTCTTAATTGCGGGCAAAACAATCCTAAAACATAAAAAATTACCAAAATTTGTGTTTTTAGATGGATGACCAAATATTGAGTTTCATTGCTTAATATGGTTATCTCAAAAATTGACTCTTAAGAAAATATAATTAATAATCTCTCCATTCAGAAAAGAACTTCCTAATTTTCTGAGCGTCCACAAAAGAACTTCCTACTTATTTTTGGATTATATCCCATCACTTACTTTTCATTTTTTCACCACTCTCAATACTAATTACAACACATTTTCATCACTCTCAATAATGTCAATAATTTTTTCTCCACTCTTAGTACAATTAATAACTTTAAAAAAAAAAAAAAAAAATAGCTACGCGAAAACTCATGAACTTTGGGTGGATTTCCAAACTTTCCATGAACTTTTGTTTTATTAAATATTCCCTGAATTTAATAGTCTGAACAATTTTTCCATGATTTTGAGGAAGCCCCAAATTGAGTGCTGTACATGGCACCATTTAAGTTATCTGAAAGTGACATGGCTTCGCCAGCGATGATAAGAAACGACGCCGTTTAAAGGTACGTAATACTACATTGTTTTGATCCCTTTCTTTTTTTAATAACCGATTTAGGTATAGATTTGGGCAAATTACCAAATCTCACAAATAGTTTGTCGATTAGGGTTTGAACTAGTGGTGAAATGAACTTCTCGGCATCTTCATCTTCAAACATATCTTCCATGGCTAGCTACATCCTTTTAATTCCCTGAATGTACATGCGGAATTCGTGTGGAGATGAAAACGTCAAGAACGCACCTCAATCCTGAGCGACGATTCTTGAGATGCTCCAACAAAGAGGTGATTGTAATGTTATTTTCTTTCGAATTTACTTCTGTTTTTTAGTTTTCCTTAAAGAAACAACCTTTTTGTTGCAGAAACAATGTTCGTTCTTTGAGTGGACAGTTTCAGAATTTCTTCAATTGTTGGATTGGGATTCTTGTGTACGGCCTTGGATGGGTAGCTCTTCTCCTCTTGGGATTTGTTGCACTGAACTCTCAGTTGCAACATATGAGTTGTCTATTTCTTCTCCAATGTAATGTCCTATTCTTTTACTTGCCTATAATGATTTAAAGAAAATCCACTTAAAATTGAATAATTGATGGAAATAACATAACAAACTTAAGTAGTATTGGGGTTTACCTTTTGTCTCTCCATTGCAATATCCTTGCCCCTGCCCCTACCTCTGCCACTGCCCTTGGGCCTGCCCCTTCCTCTTGATGCAACCTCTGTGGGGTCTCTGGTCTCTATAGGGTCTGTGGGGTCTATGGGCTCTCTAGGTTCAGGGAGTGGGTATTTTCTTGGTCTTCCAGGCTTTCTCTTCTCACCATCAGGCTTTTCTACTTCATCATTCTTACATCCTCTTGAATTATGCACAACCTGTAGACACCTTTGGCATGTCATCATTGTACCTGTCTTTCTCAGCCTCTGTGGATTTTTGGGGTCCTTCTCATCCTTGTCTCTTCTTCTCTTCTTCTTTCGTCTGCCGGACATGATCGATCCTCACCTGTGGAGGCTCAATTGGATATCCAGGAGCCTTTGGCCATAGCCTCTCACCATTGATTGGCTCAAGTGGGAATGAGTAGGCCTTCAAATAAGATTTTGTGCTCAAGTACTTATGCACATATGTGGCTGGATCCTCCTTCATGAAATGAATAGCAGAAACAACATGGATACAAGGTATACCCGTGATTTCCCAAGCCCTACAATTGCATGTCCTCTTGTTCAACCTAAAGTATACTCTCTAGATTGCTCGCAAGAGAACGAGGTCAATCGTAGAGTGACAAGTTGACCCAAGTCGTATTCCACGAGAAAGACTTAGCAGGGCTAATTATCTATGTGTTAAACACGTAAAAACAATAACACCTAAACATTCTAACCAATTTTCAAGTGGTCAAGTAGTGTATCAAAAACAACGACAAATAAATTCAAGATAATAAAATAATTAGAAATTCAAGGATTAAAGATTCTAGGGCGACATATCATCTTCTTGGGAAATCAATAAACAAGTGAAGATCATGCACAATTCATAAACTCACAAAATTCTCCTAACGTAGGTGTTCAAACCATAGTTTTCACATTCAAGCATGAGTCTACGCTAATTAAATCACATAAATTCATCAATTATTAGACTACACGTTTCCGATTAAGTCTAATTCCGATTCAACCACGGTCAAGCAACGAGTTCTTCTCTCGATCTCACACGTTGCAAACACAATCAAGCAGTGATCAATTGCTAAATCGAATATCAAACAATTGAATCGGATAAAGTGCATCGATACATCACAAGCAAATCAGTTAAACCCAATTGAATCTTCAACCCTAGATTATGGAAATTAGTTCATCATGCTGTAAAAATAAAAGAAAAGCAAAAGTAATCCATACAATGAAAGCAAAGATGAAAATTAAAGAAATTCTTGCTAAATAAAAGTGTAATCCGTTCCAAAAGCGTAGAGAAATCAAAATAAATGGAAAACTAAGGTTCTAGTAATGTTTGTGCTTCATCAAAGTGAAAGATAGAACTTAGAATGAAAGAGAGGTGGTTTTCTAACTCCTAAAGACTTCTATTCAAATCAAATTTTCGTCAATAACCGCTCCAGTCAGCCGCGGCTCACCCGTCATTCTGCCCTTAACATCTTCCTTAGTCAACAGCGGTTCACTGGTTAGTCGCGGCTCACTCCAATTTCTCCTTAATTCTATAGTTTAACTCTTTTCACCAAATTTCTTTCTTTCCAAGTGTCGAGTACCTAAATCATTAAAAACACAATAATAAGCTCAACTCGACAATTCAAAATGGAAATCACCCCAAATATACACACTTTCACAAGAGATCTAGAGCTAAAATGACTCGAAAAACGACTCAGAATACCACAAAACACCTCTCATGAAGAGAAACAATAAACCTATCATCTTTGTTAGAGATCTCAAATTTACCTCCTAGACCAGGGTGAGAAGTACAATACCCAAATTCGTCACTGCAAATGAAAAAAAAAATAGAAATTCAATGCAATGGACAATGAAATTCATAGATTCACACGCATGAAAACTTCATATTTCAGTCCCCTAGAGACTCAATTTTTCAGTGAGTTGGGCGGGAAAAACTATGGGAAGTGAGATACTTGTCCCCCATTTCGCAAAGTCTCGTCTAATCTCGTCGTCAATATCTCCTCGTACGTCTTCTTTGCAATATCTCGTCGTCTACCTAGGTTAATTTCTCACCAAACAATTGCAATCAAGCGAGAATGGTGAAATGTAATTTAGGGCTGTGAAATTTGTTTAGGATTAAATCTGATTTAACCCTAACAATCAAACGATGTCGTTTGATGCGTAATTGAGTCAAAACTACGTTTTTTAATAGGGTTAATTGCCCATAAAATACTGAACTTTCGTCCAATTCTGATTTTACACACAAACTTTGAACTATAGCGTGATAATTATTAAACTTTAGATTTTATCTAATTTTGCTACTAATCCAAATTCTGGTCAAATATCAGGCTAATATGGCGTGCCAATATTTGACCTGACTGACGTCTCTATTGTTTATTTCTTATTAATAAAAAAAGAACACAAAGCAAATAACTCAAATTGTCAATAATTTAATATATCAAATCAAATAATAGTACTTTTTTAATTCTCAAGTTTAAATCATTTTTTTCTAATTCACTATTACACAACAAATTTCTCCAATATATAAAATAGAAGCCATTCAAATAGTATAAATATATATAGTTTATAAAAAAAATTAATCTTTAGATAATGAAATTCAATAAACTTTATTACTTAGCTAAATAAATTTTTATATATTAAGTATTGATAATTAAAATATTCTTTGGCTGACACACCTAAACGATTATTGATCAAGAATATTGCAAGACAAAGAAATCAACAATATTATAGTTAGTGAAAATAAAAATAGAAAATCATAAAATAAAATAAAAAACATAACAAAAAAGAAACAACATAACATCAAAAGACAAAGAAAATAGAAGGACTAATTAAGGATTAAAATAAATTAGAGGGATCGAACATGCGACATCTTAAATTTTGCTCTAATCATTCACCACTTTGTCCAATAGTAGCATTTGTAATATAATTTGAACACAATTACTCTTATAACATAAAATAACAATTATTAGAAGACATTAAAGTTGAAATAAAAATTATAAATATAAACAAATGACTAATATCATATATTGGCTACATGTTTTGGCTATTTATTAAATTAGAAAAATAAATAAATTACTATAATTGTGGATGAATTGTTGGAGCTTTTGTTGTGTGTGAGATGAAATTGTGAATAAATTATGTTATCGTGTACTGAAGAATCAGGTTTTGTGTAAACTTCGTGCACTTGATAATAATGGATAATAACAGGTTTTGTGTACTACTTCTTGTTCTCATTTACAGGTTTCGTGTACTATACATGTACTGAAGAACCAGGTTTTGTGTACAACTTCGTGCACTTATAACAATTACATGTTTTGTGTACTACTTCGTGTTCTCATTTACATGTTTCATGTACTGTATCGTGTATTGAAGAACATGTTCAAGTGTGCACGGTATCGTACACGACTATGATCTTTTGTACACGGTACTAGACACAAAATCAAATAACATACTTTTAAATGATTCGGCATCGATATCGATGTTAACTGTAGTAGCCCCACCGTATTTATACTATTGTTAATTATATAATTAAGTTCATATATTAGATTTTGCTATAGATATTCATTAAATAGAGGATTTTAGCAAGTATAATGAAAACAAATATAATATAATTTTGAGCATTTTTATTTTATTTTATAAAAAGTATTCAGTTTTTCGATTTTTTCATTTTTTTTTCGGATTAATTTGATTTTTCGGTTTGGTTCGGTTCGGTTTTAATTTTAAAAATTTGGTTAATTCAGTTCGATTTATTCGGTTAATTCGGTTTGGTTCGATTTTTTTTCAAATCTGAATATAAGTTTGGTTTTAGCAAAAAAAAAAAAACCAAATAACCGAATGCATACCCCTACCTTCGTGTACTCAAGAACATTCGACCTAAGAATTTCTTGTCCTACTGTAACTACAATCTAAATGTAGTTCCAACTGAAAAATGTTAAAATATACACTATAGTAACAATAAATCAATAAAAAAACTATGTTTATCGTATTAAAATAATATCGTGTACGATTTCGTGTATTACTTTGTGTACTAAAAAACTATGATATATACATCATCCACCTCCAAATATTAAAGCATGCAATATATTAACAAATAAACAACTAGAAAACTACGTTTGAGGCATAAACGTGCATTCGTGTACATATTTGTGTATCATTCCGTGTACTCAAGAACATGCCTTTTTTTTTTCAATTTTGTTTAGGTGCCTTAACTGAAATGAAATGAAGCTGAATCATCCATAATCAATTATATATTCACACTCTACCTCTCCATATATCATTTCAAAATTTCTCTCTCTAAAATATAATTTTTTGAATTTTCAAATTACTAATGAGGATGTATGGCTTTTGATTATAGTTAGTAAGTTTGTACTTAGTAATGGCTTATGATAAATGATTATAGTTAATGTAGCAGTACATTTTAAGGAATAAAGAATTTATTGCTATAAATGATTAAAGAAAAAAAATCAATAAAAATAGAATAAACTTGTAAAATTAACAAAATAATAATAATAATTAAATGCATGCATGTCAGCCAAAATTCAAGTAGGTGGACATGTCTTTAAGGGTTGTAGTCATTGTTTTTTTGTTTTTTTTTAACAACACATTACTTTATGTCACTATCAATGGGCAAAATAGTATTTTCATTGCAAAATGGCTAGTTTTGATATGTTTTTATACTTGTGGCTTTTTTGAAATGTATATTTATATTTTAGGCTACTCATATATATTAACACAAAAAATAACTAAAGAGAAGGGGGAACTGGACAAATATCTAGAAACAATGTAACAAACTAGCCTGTGACTTTTTCATCATGCCATTGCCAGATGCAGATATAAATATATCTCCAGCTATTGCATATTGTACTAGTATACAATTCACTTCGACTGGCCACAGATTCTGCAGTCCAAATGTCTCAATAAATAGTCCAGTTTCTCCAAAAGCTATTATATTTCAGTCAATTACAAAATATCTTCCAAAGAATTTGGATAGAAGTCAATAGCCACTCCATCCAACCGTCCTGTTTGTAGTGTAACCGGTTTCAGTAGATTGCATGTCTCGCCGAGGAGGAGGGGGTTGTTGAGGAGCTTCCCTTGGTTTGGCCGGGTCGACAAAAATTACCCAACCATCAAGGAACTTGGCATTCATTCCCTCCCTTGCCTTCTCAGCTTCTTCCACAGTATCATAAGTTACAAAACCGAACCCCCTTGATTTCCCAGAGCCTCTGTCAATGATAATTTTTGCTGCAAGATTAACACAAGAATTTGAAAGACTAAATCAACAGGATAGAAGATTAATTTATATCCAAGACACGCAGTGTGCCTAAGAATAAGGTGTGAGCTGTTTACCCTCACGAAGATTTCCAAAAGGTGCAAATGCCTTGTATAGGTTATCATCACTTGTCGTTCTTGAAAGACCTGTTTCATGAGAATTAAAGAACCGAAGGTCAATGTAAACATAATCTTCAGAGACAAACTGTTGAAACCAAGACCTTCTTTTTCTGAAAAACCTCATGTGTCAAGTATGTTAGTATTCAAAATATGTTCTTCAAAGGTGAATCATTAGTAGTAGGCGATAACAAGAACATTAAATGTCTCAACTATGACATTCAAAGTACTTCATTCAAGCTATATGATTTAGGGATTCTAAAAGCTACTTGTGTTAAACTCTAAAAAGAAAACAATAGGTCCTAGTCCTTCATGCAATACTCACATCCCAAAAGGCGTGAGAGCAAATTCTGACCAGTAAATTTGAGTTCTATTTATACAACATTTTTGGGTTATATCTACTGACAAGGTCATGGTAAGATTACTTCTGGGATCCATCGAGATAAAACTGTTTCAATTTAGTCATTTTAAAAAAAGATTGATCTAAAACATTTTCTTTCAACATCCCATTCTTTCACACATTCCAAAATTAAAAAATACTACTCCCTACGTCCCATTACAAATGTCTCATTCTTTTTTGGCAACATATTCTCTCTATACCTAATATTTAAATAATTTCCATCAATCCACTTTATCTACTTATTACACATTTCTTAATCTCCGTGTCCAAAAATAATGGGACATTTATAATAGGACGGAAGGAGCATAAGTTTTGCTCTCACATTCATATGAGAGATACAACAACAATGGACTTATAGTTGGGGGTTATGTCATATCATAACGAGTGAGATATGCCATGTTGGTTAAATTAAATGCACCAATACAGCAGTGTTGGACATGAAGAAGTCGATAGTAACACATATATGTACATTTCACTTAGTTTCAGGAAGCCTCACAGAGGGAATTATGTATCTTTATAGATCAAACATAAAAGCGCTTGTGCATCCATATAAGTACATAAAATATATCTACTATTCACTTTAACATTTGAAGGTCTCCAATTATCAGTATTCAAATATCTTCATCCATTTGAAGATCTCCAATTATCAGTATTCAAATATCTTCATTCACTATGTGATCGGCGATTGCAATCACATTTCCAGTATTTGCATATAATTTGTGATATGGCAAAAATTAGGAAGGATAACACTCGGCAAGGTTATAACATACTTCGATTCAAATACACAAATCCATTGCCATTGACATTAGACGAAGATTTGACACGAATTGAGAAACAAAATAGAATCAAACGAAACAGCAGTGATAGAACTGAAAAACGCGTATTACAATTAAAAGAAAATGAAGAGGCATACCGCTGATGAAGAGCTTAGGAGAGGTGAGCGTCGGAAGCGTGGAACTGAAGCGAATCGAACAGAACTGCGAGTGTATATTGAGCGACGGCGTGGATGATCCGTTAAAAATGCGATGGAAAGCTGAAGCGAAGGCCATAAGGTTTTGAATTTCTTAGAAATGGGAAACCGTGTACAAGGTTAGAGTGGGAAGAGATATTAAACCCTAGCAAAACCCCTGTTCTGTTGAGCTGGTTCAGTAAGAATGAGAATTGAGGAATTAAAAAGAGTATTCTAGACACCACCGATTCAATAGGCGCGCGACCGTCGATTCGAAAGTAGCTCAATCAGCTCAAGAAGGAGAGGATCTAAGCACCAGCTCAATCTGATCTAGAGGGTTCAGAATCCATCGATTCGAAAGTAGAAAATCGATTCGCATGTAGAGAAACAAAAAAGTATCAACATATGAAATATAATAGGTATTTCTATGGATTGTGGGAGATGGGAAGGCTGACTGGTGGCTTGTCGCTGCCACTTCGCTGGGAGTCGAGATCGAAAGAGAGAGAGCCGACGGTTGAGGCGGCTTATCGTCGTCTCTCCGGCGAGCTTCCGCGGCGGCGGATTTCTGAGGGAGAAGAGGCGGATTCTCGGTGAAAACTGAGAGAGAGGCAGCAGTCGCGGAGTCGAGGGAGGTGAGGCCGAAGGCTGCCTTCCCCAGAGGAGAGGCCGGCGGCGTCTGTTGTGTGTGTCTGTGTGTGTCGCGAGAATAGAGAGAGAGACTTCCGGTTGTGTGTGTGTGCGTGTGATCTGTGAAGAAGAAGGGTTAGGGCTCCTGGGTTTGGGCCTGGGAGTTGGGCCGGGTCTTAATTAGATTGGGCTGCGATTTTTTTAAAAAGCTTAGGCCATTTCCAAATCTTAGCTGGGCCCTTATTTATTTAAAACTTTGGGCTGATTTTATTTATTTTAACATGGACTCAATTTTAATTAATAGTTCGGCCTTCAGTTATTTAAATTTTGGGCTGCCTTCTATTAATTTCTTTGGGCTATACTAATTTAATTAATTTGACTATCATTAGTTTGATTAATTATTTTAAAGAATAATTTGCGTAATAATAATACATTATTATTATGTGCATATGTTAAGTGTAATTACTTATTATATGATTAAGCTTGAAATAAATTTTGCATATGCATTTTTGCAAATAAAAGTACTCATGATTTAAATTGGTTTTCATTAAATCCAATTACCCAAGAAAATCGAGTAAGGATATTGTTGGTATCCTTAGCTCAACAATTTAGTTTTCAATTATTTATCTATTAAATTTTGAAAACTCGGCGTGATGAATCATAGTAGTTAAGTGCACCCACTAAGACTTTAAGTTAGCTTCACGAAACCTATTAAGAATAGAATTTTTGTAGGCTTTGAGGACCAAGGGGATTAGCGCTGCTTTCTCAAGATGAGTGTATGTGATTATGATCTTCAGGCTTTGCCTAACCAGGTGGGCTTACTTTCCAAATGTATAAAGTATGATTGAGTTATTAAGCTCTAAATGTTTCAATGAAATGCAAATTATTTATTCAATAAAATGCAAATTGTTTATCCAATAAAATGTTTATGTGCACTCTGCTCTGTTTAAGGCTCGCCACAACGAATCAATTGAGGTTCTCTTATGGCCTAACACGTTATTTGAGAATTGTGTACACTCGTTAGCTGACCTGGTGGGTTGATCTCCATCGGGCACTAACTAAGAGGCGTTATAAGGGTGCTTGCTGGATGTGTTCCGAAGCATGTAATGTAAGGCCTGCCTGGGTAGCGTCCCGAGGTCAATTCAACTTGCCTGAGTTACGTCCTCAGGGCAAGTGCAATGGGAGAAATGGATCCATCGGTGGCTAAAAAGTCCGGGATCACAGCGAGTAATGGAAAGGGAGTGTGACATGTGCGCACAAATGAAAGAAATTATTTTAACATGCTTAGAAGTTCTTTCAATTTAAAACCTTCTAAGTCATGTCAAATATGATTGGATAAACTGCTCTTACGAAAATATGAAATGTTTATGAAAATGCTTGCCCACTGAGTACATTAGTACTTAGCCCAAAAATACTTTCAAATGTTTTCAGGTTGGCTGGCTGGTGCTGACGGGACTGAGCTGAGGCTATAGTTCAATTTCTATATAGACTTCCGCTGTAGTAATAACTCTTATACACCTTTTGTTTTCTCAACTTAAGATGACTTCATGTCAAGCTTCAATTTAAAATTTCTAGTTTTATGTTAATGAACGTCGGTTATCAGAAATATGAAACAAAACTAGTGATCCAAAGGGGCCTAGCCCGACTCGTTATCTTATTATTCGGGTTTTAACAAGGTTGTTCCTTGTTTATTTCTATGAATTAATTGCACCTTGATTATATTTCTTCATTCAAGAATTAGGGTGTGACACGAAGATTTGACACGAATTGAGAAACAAAATAGAATCAAACGAAACAGCAGTGATAGAACTGAAAAACGCGTATTACAATTAAAAGAAAATGAAGAGGCATACCGCTGATGAAGAGCTTAGGAGAGGTGAGCGTCGGAAGCGTGGAACTGAAGCGAATCGAACAGAACTGCGAGCGTATATTGAGCGACGGCGTGAATGATCCGTTAAAAATGCGACGAAAAGCTGAAGCGAAGGCCATAAGGTTAGGGCCGTATAAAATAAATAGTATAACATATAAAGCCACAAGTATAAAACTATAACAAAAATAGCCAATTTGACATGAAAAGACAATTGTATCCTCTATGGGGCCCTCCTCTCTCTCTTCTCTTTTATTCTCTTCTCTTCTCTTCTCTCTCTCTCTCTCTCTCTCTCTCTCTCTCTATATATATATATATATATATATATATATATATATATATATAGGGTTAGCTTCTATAGAAAAGCCCCCTTAGAGTAAGAAGTAAGAAGTATTTTAATTCATTGATTTAATCACAATTAACGGTTCAGATCTCGTTCGAATAATAATTTTTGTAATTAATAACATCCATCTAAATTAGTTTTTTATGCGAAAAGGTTATAGTCGTCCATTCGATTTCTACCAAAATATAGAATTGTAATCAAATCCCAGGATTTTCTCACTTTCCTTGTAGATGATGATTGGAAGCGATTTCTATGAACTGAAATTACATATTTTTGCAATCATTTTTGCTTGTTCACATTTGTTTCATCCTCCGAACTTGTACAAAATAAAAATTAGGGCGACATCTTGCAGAAGGTGAGGCTGCATCTGAACTTGTTCGAGAAGGTAACTATATTGGTTCGTACTTTATGGGGTTCTTGATTTATCCTATTTGTGTGTTTCTTTCTAGTTTTCTGTTCGGAACTATTCAGTGTTCATGTGATTCCATATTGTTTATGTATAGTTCGTGCTTTTTTGTTTTTTAATTTTTTTTTATGGATTTCTTAATTTTTTTTTGGATTTATTATGTGTAGTTCCTGGGTTTGTTCGAGAAATAAAAACTGGGGTTTTTCATTTTTTTTAACATTTTATTGGGTTATTCATTTTTTTTCATGGATTGTTAAGAAAGTTCAATGTATTTTAATTTCTATGTTCGTTTTATGATCGAACGTAAGAAAATAAATAGGTACCCAACTTGCGTAGTCTGTATTTTAGAATCGAACACTTTTTATTATGTGTTTCTCCACAATTTAAACTTGCATTCCTGCGAACTTATGGTCCTTTTTTATGAACATTTTATTATTTTTTTGTGACTTTGTGGTTCCTGATATTGGTCCACCATGTTCAATAGTTGTTGTGTTTTGTAGTGTTTTCGTCTCTCCTTGGATTCTGACTTTTTTTCGTCCAACTATAAAACAATATTGTTTGGACTTTTTTAGTTGTTTTGTGTGGTTCCAGAATGTGTGTAATTATTTATAACCCTAGATGCAAAATATAAGGATAAACTTTTAATATTATCTTAATGATGGTGTGTTGATGTGTTGAATTTAATTCATTTTAATTCATAAAATTACTGAATTGGCTGCAGATTTTATCTATAATGTTCATCGGAAATATATAACACGTTCATCTCAGATTGATTGTTGTGTTCATCTAATATAATTTGATATCGAAATTGAAGCAAGTATGAATAATTGTATTATTTTGTTTTAGGTTTGGTTATTGGTTAGGAGATTCGATGAGCCACAACAGTACAAGCCCTTTGGTGCATAGTGCAAGGTGATCTGAAGATTGGGAGTGTTAGAGAGATGAATGTGAAGTGCATATTTGTTATTTAGAATTTGTATTGCACTTATTAATGTAATTTAGTGAACACTATACTTTTTTTATGAATAAATACTAAGAGAATGTTGCACAGTTTTGTGTGTGTGTGTGTGTGTGTATTTTGTTGTAGTATGATAGCTAGAATAGCAAAGGTGATGAATATGAAAAGAAAATTGGTAGATCTATTGTGTTGTATCATTCTAAATATTCTAAGTTGTAGATTCATCAAATTGTGAAATTAAGTTCAACGTAAATATATAATATGTTCATTAATTAAGTTCGTTAAATAGTGTGATATAGTTCAATAAAAATCAGATAACATTCATTATATAATTTTGAAGAACGTGTTAAAAAATATAACGAACAAAGTGAGTTGTTCGTTACTTTGTGATACAAACATTTCTGACGAACATATTAAAAAATATAACAAACAATGGAGTTGTTCGTTACTTTATGATACACGTTCAATAAATCAAATAACGTTCATTATATAATTTTGTGAAGAATTCAATTTAGGAGAAGAAGAAACGTAAAGTTAATAATATAAAAAACGTATTTTCAATAAAATCTTCCTAAAATATTTTGATTTGGTTAAGAATAATAATGATAGTTTAATCAAAAAGAAAATTTGCGTGAATAAATCTTGAAAAAGGATTATAAAATCTTAATCTACCAAAAATAGTTCAATCAATATATACATATATATAGGAGCTACGGTTATATCAAAATTGGAGATTACAAAAATGTCCTTTTTAATAGAATGGACGTATGGTATAAGATTAGATGATGGCCGTTTGATTTTGTTAAATAAAGGGTTAGGATTGCTTCTCACTTCTCAAAATATTTAGGCTTCTCAATAGAACTTCTCCATATATATATAGATATATATATATAGGGGAGGGCTATAATAAAAACAGCTTTAAGTGTATAAAATATGGATGAATCTGGTCCACTAGATATTGATTGATCTAATGGCTTGAAATTAGCCTAATTTAATCTATCAATATTCACGCCAATATAGTTAAAGGTTAAGTATGTAATTGCACAATTTATTCTATAATTATTCACGCCTAATGACCGTATCAAATATTTTTTTTTCACATCAAATCTTTATTTCCAACTATCAAATCTTTATTCACGCCATTTATTTAACACACGAGATGGGCATAAATCTTAATTCATTATCAAACGTAAAACACAGAGACGCCAAAATTCTGGGTTCATCAGTCTATTTCTTCAAACTAAGTCATGGATAACCCAGGTATGTATGTTCTTTATTATTTCTCTCTTTTACGAATTTTCTGTGATTATGTCTTGTGTATGAAACATAACTTGTTACGAATTGTTTATGGGTTATGTTGGGTAGTATTTAGTACGATTTTTGTTTGTGTTTGTTACGAATTATTGTTTGTCGTAGTATATTATATATGAAGTATGAGTATGAAGAATTTGTTACGAATTTTATTGTTTGTTTTCGATTGTATTTCAATATTCTGGTTTGGTTATTCTATTTTTGTGTTAATATGCTAAAATGGTTCATAATATACCTTGAGTTGTTTGGCAGTTCGTAACGCTATTTTTAAGCAATTCTATTGTTCGGCAATTCTTATCCCGTAAATGTGTATAATTCTTATCGCACGATCTTTTTAATTATGTTATGCATTTTTATACTACGAATTTGGTACGAATTTGATTAGTTACGTTACCCGTTAGTGTATCATAACAGGTTACCTCATTAGTAGTATTTTGATATCGTTTTGATCAACTATTATTTCAGATTCAGAGCAAGAAGGCGAAATAGAATGTGACGCCAAATCATACCTTCCTGTTTGCGATTCCAGAAAGAAGCCTTACATGGGTCAACAATTCACGTCTGTAAATGACGCATATCAGTTTTATAAAAAATATGGATCTGCGTCGGGATTTGGAACTCGGTTGGGCTCAGCCAAAAAAGGGAAACATGGTCAAATATTGTATAGATATTTTATCTGTACAAGGGAGGGCTATAAACCGGAGTCCCAAAAAGATGTAACTGAATCAAGCACACGAAAAACCAAGAGGCGACGGAAGCCGTCTACCAGAAACAGTTGTAAGGCTACTATTAAGGTCAACTTACGAGACGAAGACGGTAAATACGTTGTAACTCGGTTTGACGAATCACACAACCATGAGCTTGTAAGTGAGGAATGTCGTCCTTTTATGAAGCAAAATCGTAAAATTGATCAGTCACACCAAATGATTATGTTGAGGTGTGCCAAGGCTAACATTGGATCGATGAGGGCATTCCGTATTTTTAAAGAGTTGGTTGGAGGTTATGATGATGTTGGTTGTACGAGCAAGGACTTTAAAAACTTATCATACGACATTAATTCTCATGCCGATGGGTTTGATGCACAGCTACTTCTCGATAGGTTCATCAGCAAACGTGATTGTGACGATGGTTTCAAGTGCGAATACTTGACCGATGAGTTTGATAAGGTGAAGAGTTTATTTTGGTGTGACTCTATTGGCGTGCAAAACTACTCCGTGTTTGGTGATGCTGTATCATTTGATGCTACATACTCAACAAACAGGTATGTTAAACTCATAATTCAAATAATTATTGTTTTTGGGGAGGACTTTTGGCAAAATATGATAGTGAACAAAAACGTAGTGTTACGAATTATATTTTTTTTTGTTAAGAATTATAATCAAGTTTTATTTAAAATAAAGTGATTTAGAGTTCTACGATTTTTTTTGTGTTTTTGTACATAATAAATTCAGTGATACGTTTTTTTTAGTGACAATTGATATGATATATTATAAGAACCACCGGTGTTACGAATTATGGTTTGTGTGTTACGAATTATATTATTAGCGAGAAATGGAATGATAGATTTTAAGAATTAAAATTATAGTTGTTAGTTGTGAGGACCTATGGCAATTATGTAGTCATCCTAAAATAGAATGAGTATATATTAACAGTACGATATGAATTTTTCAATATACATTCCATGAGGAGATTTATAACTATAATTTATATACTGTATACATGTATGACATGATATTCACCCCTTTTACTGGCAAGGACAACCACGGTGGATGTGTTACGTTTGCAGCTGGTTTACTAAATAAGGAGGATGTGAGTGCATATTCTTGGATACTTCAACAATTTGTTGAGTGCATGGGACACGCCCCCAGAATGTTGATAACCGATCAAGACCCAGCTCTGAAAATTGCAATCGAAAACGTTATGCCCAACACACGACACAGATTTTGTATGTGGCATATAATGATGAAATCTGTGAGCTCAAAAGCTGCCAATATCATTGCTGGAGAATGCTGATTTGACTAGCAAGATTCACGACGTGGTGTGGTCAGATTTTGAGAAAAAGTGGGCCGAAGTCTTAGATGAGTATGAGTTGGAAGATCACACGTGGTTTCAAGATATGTTCTCGAAGCGTACATATTGGATACCAGCATATTTCCGCGAACTAAGCATGAGTGGTTTGTTTAGAACCACATCGTTGTCGGAAAGTGAGAATAGCTTTTTTCGCAAATATTTTAATCATACTTCAAACCTGGCAGCTTTCTACATCCACTTTGAAAGTGCAATGGACGCCCAACGACAAACTTTCAAACAATTGTGTATGGTTGATCAGACGACAGTGCCGCAGTTGAAGACAAACTCTCCATTGGAACGGCACACCGCCGTTATCTACACTAGGAATAAATTCCTAGAAGTTCAGATTGAGATTATGGAGGGTGTTAACCGTTGCTGCATAAAGACTATGGACACTGACGATGAAGAGCATAGGTACGCTATAGATGATAGATCAAATGGTGTATTTCATGTTGTTCATATTATGTCTGAAGACACCATTACATGTTCCTGTAAGCATTTCGTCAAGTCGGGCCTTCCGTGCAGGCACATGTTCGCTGTAATGCGTAACATGGGGCTGAAAGCCATCCCATCCAAGTACATTGTCCATAAATGGCTTAAGGTTGCTAGTGCAGGCGTTTTATCGTGTCTGAACACGAAATCACGCAATAAGTCATTATTGGCTGAGGCATTCCGATGTATTGGTATTGCTGATGGGAATGATGCTTTAACTGATTCCCTCTTTGAACAATTAAGACTTTGGGCAGACACCCATTCTAAGGATGTACCTGAGCCATCGACAGCAGCCGGGAAGGAAAGAATGTTTGAAATATTCTATGGGTCCAAGCTCCCCACTGTAGTTAATGTTCATCCACCCGACGCTGTTAGAACAAAGGGCAGTGGTAAGAGGTTGAAGTCAAGATTTGAGGTAGAGGCTGAGAAAGCAAAGAAACCCAAAAGAATGTGCAAGAAGTGTGGTCGCCAGTGCTCGACATGATTCGCGCAATTGTGGCAAGGTTGTTGAAGAAGATAGTGAAGATGAGTGATTGTTCTAGGACAAAGAAACAATGTCAATTTGTTTTGAAATTTCAATTTCTCAATTTGTCATGCACTTTCAAGTTTGTTTAGTGTTTATTTTATATTTCAAAGTCATGGAATATGACTAACACATTGTGGTTTTGTGAACAATTCATTTCATAATATTACTCAATAATTAAATGGCATTATGATAAATTCATTTCTTATGTTTAGATGCATGGCTTAAATATAAGTGTATTGTTAATATATACTCATTATATTTTATGACGACTGAATAATTTTCATACGTCCTCACAACTAACAACTATAATTTTAATTCTTAAAATCTATCATTCCAATTCTCGCTAATAAAATTCTATAGAATAACAAATCATTTAATTTTGAAGTAAATTTGATTATAATTCGTAACACAAAAACCATAATTCGTAACACCGATGGTTCTTATAATATATCATATAAATTATCACTAAAAAACTAAAAATGTAATTCGTATAAGTGACTTTATTATGTACTTAAACACAAAAAATCTTATACTACGAAATCAATTTATTTTAAATAAAGCGTGATTATAATTCTTAACACAAAAAATATAATTCGTAACACCACGATTTATGCCATTATCGTATTTGGCCAACAGTCCTCCTCAAACAACACAATAAAATAAATAAAACTCGTAACACAACATTTGTTACAAAATAATTATTTTTATTAAATAAAACAAAAACATGTGTTTAATTCTTAATCCGATTACGTGTAATTCGTAACATGAATTTTCAAAACAACACTCCGCATATATTATAAAACATGAATACCTTGCAATATGAAAAACTGAAAAAACGTGGAATTAATCCAATCAACATCATAATAAATGTTCGAAAGTGTCCCAAAAAGAAGGTCTAACGTATAAATCAAACTGAATTATCCAGAAAGTATCAACCAACACAAAAACCAATAAATTATTTCAGTTGACGAACTTCATCCTAACAAAGTAGCATCGATATTTATTGCGGGGTTATTAAAGACCTCGTCGTAGTACGCATTAGCTCCCACTTCAATCGTATTTTTGACACTGTTTTTTTCCCAACCAAGAAGGGCTGCACAATACCTCATACGCAAGAGGTTAAGTTGCTTCTTTAGTTTCGGTGCCAGGCTGCAACCCTATAAGGCTGGAGACTCACCCATAAACGTCTCCATGTGTCGCATCATATATACGCCTGAGTCATTTATGTTCTTCGAGTCCCCCCATTTCAACGGTGGTATCATCATCTTTGCGCGTTTGGCAATGGTGCTCTTGTGCACATGACCCAAAGAGCCAAAGTAGTCTCCAAGCATTTGCTTCTGTTAAATAAATAAACATTATAAAATTTAAAAAGTATTAAACCACAAAACACGCATAAGCATGAAAACAGATGGAACACATTGTTACTTACCACATCATCAACTGCTGACATATATTTTTCAGTTCGGCAATGACTTTGCGCCTCATTCCGACTGTCTAACACGTACACCTTCTCTTTTTTAAGGTCCAAGCACACCACAAAAAAATTCATAACTCTAAACACAGGGAAAAAGAACTGCAAGGAATAATGCATGACAACACTTTAGTAATGCGATTTTTATGATTCAAAAATGTAATACAAGTGCACAACATTTAAATCATACCAAATCTATGGCTGCTACAGATAATGGCTGCGGCCTAGTTAGTTCATCCGATAGAAGCCTAAAAAATATTTCTCGGCATCTATTGAAGGTCCAACTACTTGGTGGTTGCACAATCGATTCCGACTAAAAATTAATAACATAACAACACGTGAAATATTTTCAACAGACAAATGAGAAAAGTACAAATTTTGCGTTTAATTTTAAACATAAATATATCTTACGCAAATTTCAACGGACGCAAAGAATCGTGTTGGCGATGTATCTGCCTTGAGCTCCTCATTGCTATTCAAATACATTGCCCAAGCATTAATGACTTCAGGACCTACCACATTGTCTCTGCATAGTGTTGCAATGTGCATTCTCTGAAGCATTTTGTTTCCGTAATGGAACATCACCTCGAGGCTGAAATTAATACCAAAATGCAATGTATTTACCTTTAGATAACATCAAAATAAATTAATTCCAAATCTTCTGAATATATTAATTTACTTATCCACTTCACGGTTATAGAATCCGAAAAGGGCGAGAGCCTTCTCTTTCTTATTCAGCCGTCTTGTTGTATTCACACTCTTCTCGATAAACGGAGACAAGTTATAATTTGTTTTCTTAAGAAGCCCCTTGTCTCTGCATCGCGTTCTCACAGGCTCCGCAATAACCTAAATAAACTCGCAATAAAGGTTACGGTACATTATAAAATATTATCATAAAAATATTACGAAAGAAAGTTCACAATATACATACATATAATTCGTACCATATACACATACAGTTCGTTTCGTACCAAATTTCAATATAATTCTGTAAGACATGCTAATAAACACAAAATAATTCTTAAATGCCATATAATTCGTATAAATTGTTTCTATAATTCATTGTGTAACATTTTAAAAGAACAATCAATTCCTAATGAATCAACATCAAATTTAAACAATATTCTAAACACTAACAAGACAGATAATTATCATGCAAGAGGACTAGATAAAGGCGGCTTTCAATACCAAATGATTTCATCCAACTAATATATTTCAAAATACTTCTCGCATAATAGTCATATCCACAACAACATGCAACATGTCTCCATAAAGTTCGTCAAAAAAAACACGTACGTTTTGCACCAAAGGTTGCAAGACCAATCGATTTCCTGGTTCTGCACCAACGCACGCACCCTTCACCTGAATGACATGTTATAAATTTACAACCATATCGAATTTGTTTACATCCTACCACTACGAAGTCTTTTTACCAAAGTTGTAGGATTCTCAAACAACATGTTATCCTCCCCATTCTTTTTTGCACGTCCGGCGATGTTTGTCCTCACACCGCGGCAAGGCACCATACCCTTTCCTGGTTGCACTTCACCAACAATTCCAGCCTATTTCATTTTAGTATCAAAATATCATCAATTACAATGCATACGGTAATAAAATAGCTACATATTATACTAAATATTTACCGAGCTTCCTTCAAATCCACACTGGGTAGTTGCAGATACAGATAATGGATTTTGTACTTCCGCACTCTACCACAATCAAGACCAAACAAATAAATATTAACCTTAATAAACGACATATAGTATACATGCAATGTACATAAGAGGTACAGAGAATTTTATTTTCAGTTAATATCAGCATGTCTATGAAAAAAATATGCATTTGCCACACACTTTCATAGATTTTACAAATATCCAAATTTTACTTAATATTCGTAAGAGAAATACTTATAATTCCTGAATTTTGTATATTAATTGCCAAACAAAAAAATGTCATTATAAGAGTATTTCAAGAATTCAGTACACCAAAAATGCTTATATATATATATTTTACCTCAGTTGAATTAGGAATATGTCCATCACCTGCCACTTCGTCCACCTGTAAATGCACCAAAAATATAGACCAATAAGTAAATTTTACTTAATATTCATAAGATAAATACTTATAATTCCTGAATTTTGTATATTAATTCCCAAACAAAAAAATGTAATTATAAAAGTATTTCAAAAATTAAGTACACCAAAGATGCTTACCTCATTCGAATTAGGAATATGTCCATCACCTGCCACTTCGTCCACTTGTAAATGCACCAAAAATATAGACCAATAAGTAAATCTACAATATGTCCATCACCTGCAAAACGACTCAACCTTAATAACATTTCAATTCAAAAAAAATTACACAATATACACAATGATTTGATTTACCCGACAAACAGTAGATTGTTCTCCAGTTACTCCCGGAACCGTTGAGTCATCCCTCATGTATTGTGTTAGTCCAAGGCTGAACGAAGGACCATCAGCACTAACCGTATTTTGGGCACAAGTCTTTTTAATTATCTCCTCGCACGATCTCTCCACTTCGGGATCAGACCAGAATTCATCATCAATGTCAATTGTCTTCTTTGGCGATTCGATCACCTCATCAACATTCTCATCTGGAATCTTCACCCTGTCAACCGGAAAAGATGTGAGCAGATACGGTGGTGATATTAGATGAGTTCTTGTCTCCTCTAACTTCATCTTGAAGTCCTCATCCACTAAGAGTTCATCCTTAGCCGAATTGATCATTTGGAAGATTTCATCTCTTGTCCTCAAATACAACTCCAACTTCTTGCCCAACTTAGCCGAGGCAGACAGTAACGGCTCCTCCACAATTATAGGATCCAACACGATTCCATCTCCAAACGAACTGGATGCAATCTCATTCGATTCCCTGTCACGCAATTTCTTTGAATCCCAATTCATAAATAATGGAAATTTCCTGCAAATCTTATTGTTTGCCCAACGGACCCTATCTACATAAAACACCTGCCATCAAAATTTAACACATTTTAAAAATCATATCACACATAAGGAATTAGTTAAATTCTTGTCAATCGATTAATGCAACAAGTAACATTAACATGTAACCACATACTCACCGTCAGGAATAATGTGGGTCCAACGTAATACTGTGCCGTATTAATCTCCCAGTCCTTCTTGTTCCTAATCAACGAATCAATTACATACTCACACCAATTCCAATCTCTAACTGTGTCCAGATCTTCAAGGCAACCAATTATTCTTGGAAATACGCACCCATTAGCTGTGCTTTCGATAAGGCAGTGCGCAACCATCAACATGAAATGTATTTTGAACCACCTCCCTCCATCTTCACATGAAAGCATGACATCTTTAAGCTCGTTTATCTTAATGTTCCTCGGATTTGTGTTTGGAAAGAATGCCCTCCATTGCTCCAACAACGGAGTAGTATCATCCCTATTTAGCAGTGGCATCTCCTTCCCCCCGTTGGGGAACCCAAATACCCTATAAACATCATCTGCAGTGACTGGTATTTTGGTTCCGCACGAAAGCTGAATCTCACACCTCTTATAGTTGAATCGATCTAACAACCAGTAGTTAAGCTTCCCCGGCATATCCTTAACTAATAGTTCCAACAGATGATCGAAACCCATCTGCGCAACAGCAAAGTGTTGAAGATCACTCATCTCCCTGACAGCCTTATACATGACACATGGGGTGCTTCTTGTGAAAAGAGACGGGTAGTCCTCAGCAGGCCGAACTTGCAACTGTTTGTAGTTCTCTAAGGAAGCCTGGCGTTTTTCTTTACGAATTTTTTTCGCCATGGCAACAGGCGACAGTGGCGCATCAGACACTACGATATTATCGGGCTGCTGGATTGGTATATCACCTGACGAGCCCCCGATTTCATTTGCTTTCCTCTTACGAGCATTGGCTGCAACACGTAACCACATAATTCATAAGACCCTAAAATATACTTCTTAACACAAACATAATTCGTAACACATATTATTATAATTCTCAAACGGTATTATACTACTAAGACACATTAAAACAGATTGTACTACATAATTCGTAAGACCCTAAAATATAATTCTTAACATAAACATAATTCGTAACACATGTTACTATAATTCTCAAACGGTATTATACTACTAAAACACATTACAACAGATTGAACTACATAATTCGTAAGACATAAATAATTTTTTTTATTAATTGAAATTATTTCAATACCTCAAACATCAACATCATACTACACACTCATTACATTAAAATATAAAAAGGAAATACAGAACCTGCAATTATATTATTATCAGAATATCAGAACCATGCTATTGTTTCCATAATCAATAAATCTCTCGAAACTAAGCTATAAATCATGAACACAACTGTCAACATTACAGTTCTCTAAATAATTAAATGTAAACACAGAAAATTAACAAAAAAATTAAAGATTAATACCTGCAAATACAGCCCTTTTTAATTCAACCATTAAAGGATCGTTCTTATGTTTTGTACGAACTGTGAAACAATTTTTTAAAAGTTAAGTTTACTTGTTGAGTATACAAATTTAATAATCTATTTAACTTACTCTCTACACATTTATTATACATACCTTCAAAATTCGTTACATCAGCTTCGGATCCAGAACTTTGCAACACACCTTTTCCCTTGTTCTTCGTATGAACTACATAGAAATTGCAAATTATAATGGACAGAAACATAACCATATATCATTTAAAATAAATAAAATATAGTTTCAATTATTATTAAAAAACAGTACATAATACACCTTTAGTTGCTTGGCAGTTCGTAACTCCAGTTTTGGGATTCTCATGGATTTGTTTGTCTTTACTCACTTCTTTGCTTTTGCCTGCAAATACATTCAATTATAATTCTGAGCTTCAACCCTTACGTTGTCCAGATCTTAGTCCCAAAAATTATTCATTGATACACCCGTTCAGTTCAGACCATATCGTAACACTAGATCTTGAAATAATATAAAATATATGAAACTACACGCGGTTCATTCAACAATAACATATACACACCATAAAATTCCACTTTTGGTACATTAGATACTAAAATCTGAAAAGAACCAATAAAAGAAGTTAATATAATATTTCACCCATACATACAAATTCGTACAATGACTTGTTCACAACAACCAATAATCCCTCCCCCCCTCCCCCAAAAAAAAAAACCACCCCCACGAACCAATACCCAAAACATACCATTGAGTAGGACTACACATACACAAATTCAAGGCATAAAAAATAACCAATGCACACATGCAACAGGAGAAGCATACCCCACAATAATTTAAAGACACAAAGGACAATTATAAAGAATAAAACTTTCGAAAAGAAACCCACAATCGAACACAAAAAGGGTTCTCAAAATTGACAACTCCCAAATCCTTAAAAAGATGACAAATTTCTCAATTTGAATTAAATTTTTGAAAGAATCGAAACTAAGAGAGGGTTAAAACCGATCCAACAATTGAACCCAACGTTTACGAACCTCGCGCTGCCGTTGCATTCTTCGTCCTCGCCATTGTCCCGCCGTCGCTGGAATCAGAAACTACAATCGAACCCTACTTCTTCCGCCGTTTGTGAGTGAAGAAGATGGAAGAGTTATTTCGTAGGTTATAATTGAAGAGAGAGAGAGAGAGACTGAAAATCTGCATCAAATACTTTGCAATTCATACTCAACATAATTAGTAGTATTATTTTATTTAATTTTTCGGTTCTATGGAATTATGTTATTGGTGCTATTTTATTTTGCATTAAATTCATATCAAACCTTCTAAATTCTCGACCAAAATGATTGTTCTGATGGAAAACCAAATCTTTCAATATCCCGCCTCGATCGGAACAAATTGAAAGATACGAATAGTCAACCTCAATTTTGATGACATATTTACCCTTTATACAATATAAGTTACGAATTATTAACTAAACTTGAACGAACCATAAGAAGGCCGAACTTATAATCTGGTCCGTTAATTTCTTCCAGATGAAGGGCTCGATCTTGTCCATAGTTTATACACTTAGGATTGTTTTCATTGTAGCCTCACCATATATATATATATATATAGGGGAGGGCTACAGTAAAAACACTTCTTAAAATATAAATATAAACGTTTTTTAATGTACGAATTTTATCCAACAGGGTTACGAATTCATCCAACATGGTTACGAATTGTGAAAAATAAATTTTTGCTACCTTTGGGATTCGAACCCAGGACCACGAATTCATCCAAAAGGGTTACGAATCAACCGTAGATCTTGATGATCTAAGGGCTGAAAATCATTTATATTTTATACACTTAAGAGTGTTTTTATTCTAGCCCTCCCCTATATATATATATATATATATATATATATATATATATATATAGGGTGTGGTTCTAGAGAGAACTACATTATTTGTAAGAACGGGAGAACCATCAAATCTAATGCATTCACTATAAAAATTAATGCATCCGCTGTTAAAATTAATGCACTCAAAAAAATAAAAAAAAAAATGCTCCCTCCAGGATTCGAACCCAGGATCTGCATTCATCCAACAAGATGATGCATCCACCGTAGATCTTGATGATCGAATGGCTGAAAATGGTTCTCCGGTCTTCTTTTATTTATGGTTCTTTCCTGAACCTCTCCCTATATATATACTCCCTCCGTCCCACTAATGAAGACACACTTTCCTTATTGGGCTGTCCCAATAATAAAGACACACTTCTAAATATGGAAAGAATTAGGGCTTAATTATAACTAATTACTTGAACCTTAATTATGGTATAAATTAGTAGAAAATCCTAATCTAGTTCACCCGCCTCCCTCATTTTTCTTCACCCCCACCGCCCATCTCCTCCCCTTTCTCAGCGGAGTCGCCGCCGGCGAACCACGACCACCGCCGAGCACCCCTCGCCCCTCCGGTGAGCCTCCGATCGCTCGCGCACACACTGACGGGGGCAGAGGGCCGAGCCCTAACCCCGCCGAACAGCAGCGTCGCCTTTCCCACGCCCTTCCTCTGCCACCCAGATCCGCCAAACCACCACCGCCCTGAGCCGCCGAACCACCACCACGCGGCTCCGGTCTCCTTCTTTCAAAAACCCAGATCCGCCAAACCACCACCCTCAATTTCTAAGTTCGATTTGAGAGAGGAAGAGAGTGGTGGATCTGATTTTGGGGCGGCGGAGGCGTCGCTCGAGATACGTGCGCGTCTGAAACCGCCTCTCGTCCCCCTCTTTTCTCCTTCTCCGGCCGCCGTAGCGGTGAGGCCACCACTCTCCTTCTGAAACCCTCCATCTCCGCCGCCATTCTCATGGTTCAAATTTGGGAATCGGAGAGAACAAAATCGGCAGATTTTCATGGATTCGAAATTTCTGGTTGTGTTGTTTCGATTTTTATGATTCGATTTTTTGGTTGTGTTGTTTCAATTTCTGGATTCAATGTTCATGGTTCAAATTTTTGAATTTCTGAATTGCTGGATTCGATTCAATTTTCATTGTTCTAATTTGGGAATAGGAATGTGAGGAATGAGAATGGCAGATTTCGATTTTGCTTTTGTTGTTTCGACGATGGTCGGCGGTGGTGGTCGCCGGCGATTCCGCCGGAGGAGAAAAGATAGTAAAAGATGAGAGCCCAAATGGTGGTGGTTTGCGGTGGTGGTAGGAGAAGATGAGAGCCACATAATCAAATACACTAATGAATTGGGTCATACCACTTTATTTCCTAATCTACCTTACCTTAATCTCCGTGCCCAAATGAAGTGTGTCTTCATTATTGGGACGGAGGGAGTATATATATATATATATATATATATATATATATATATGGTCCAAATTTGGACCACACAATGGGGGCACATGGCGCGCTAGGAGTGCACCACATGACAGCAGCCTCCCAAAGGCGTCCAAAGCCTTCCAAGGCCAAAAACACGGAGGGGTAAAATGGTCATTTCGATTTATTTATTTTAAACCAAAAATTCATTTTTTTTTCGCGGCCGTCGTCAAAATTTTGCATATGATTGTACACCAATATGCATAAATATAAACTCAAATATGCATGACGCTGGATAGAAATATGCATGAGAAAATATCAGTATGCAAACCATTTGGTGTCTCTCGCTGTCGAAAGATGCTATGCATATTTGTGTGTAATGTTATGCATATTTATATTTTTCTTTATGCATATTCGTGTTGAACTATATACATAATACTATGTGACATCGTCAGGTAGCTCTCACCGCTGGTCACTTGACGGGTCACACACTGATACTTTCTCATGCATAATTCTATCCAGCGTCATGCATATTTGTGTTTACCTTTATGCATATTAGTGTTAAATTATATACATAATTTTGACGACGGCCCCAGAAAAAAAATGAATTTTCTGTAAAAAGAATAAAAATAAATAAATAAATTAAAATGACCATTTTACCCCTCCGCATTTTTGGCATGGAAGGCCTTGGAAGGCGCTGCCACGTGGCGCACTCCTAATACGCCACGTGGCCCTCATTTGTGGAGGACCGCTAAGAACTATATACTATTATAAGGGAGTGGATCTACATGATCCACTCTCTCTCTCTCTCTCTCTCTATATATATATATATATATATAGGGAGAGGTTCAAGAAAGAATCATAAATAAAAAAAGAACGGATAATCATTTTCAGCCATTCGATTATCAAGATCTACGGTGGATGTATCATCTTGTTGGATGAATGCAGATCCTGGGTTCGAATTCTGAAGGGAGCAATTTTTTTTATTTTTTTGAGTGCATTAATTTTAACAGCGAATGTATTAAATTTTTACGGTGAATGCATTAGATTTGATGGTTCTGTTCTCACAAATAATGTAGTTCTCTCTAGAACCACACCATATATATATATATAGGGGATGGATCTATAAAGAATAACCTCTAAGTAAAGAATAGAGAATAATCCTAAGCCTTAAGATCTACCTAATCTGACGGTAGATATAATTTCGAATAAATAGAAAAAAGTAAAAAAAAAAATACAGAAATAATGAGATTTTGAATACGGAAGGACATTTTTGGGTATTTACCACGAATGTAAATCAAGTAGTTCCGAAAATTACTCTTCCATTTTCTCTCTGTTTCAACTTCTCTAGTCTAGGGTTTTCCGAACAATAAAATCTTTGATTTCAGAAATTCTCCAGTGAGAATGTCGCCATTTGAAGCAGCCGGACAGCATCACATCTCATACCTTCATATTTCCTTCGGTCAGATTGTTGCTGACCATAAACCACCACCGCCGCCCTTTCGCCTTGCCTCACCGCCGCCGTCGCACAAGTATTGGGTCTGGGCCAACGCTGCTACTCCTTCGGCCGAGGACTGAGAGTTGATGCCGCTCTGTCGTCGGTCCTCCCTCTTCCCTCTTCCATTCTCCCTCGACTCCGACAACGACTCTGACTCCGACCATTAATTATGTGGTCTTCTCTCTGTGTATATGTAGTTTCTTTCTTACATTTTTTGCATTTATCTATTATATCTGACATCATTCTAATGATATGGATGTTTCATCTTTATCTTGGAGGTTGACAATTTGGTGAATTTGATTGCAATGCAGAATTTAATTGCAACGTGGTGTTTAAGATGTGATTTTGCATGAAGAAAAAGGAAATATGACTTGTGTATATTCTGAAATTAATGAAACCAACAAGATCAAATGCAGATGTAGCGATCAAATTGCTCTCAAAGAAGATCGCGAATATATGATTGGAACTATCTCACCAATGGGTAAGCACTCTGAAGACGTTTTGCAGGCATGCAAAAAGGCAAAAGTTGGACATGATATAGCTATTCATACAAACTCAAAGAGTAGAACGGATTAAAGTTTATAATCATGTGTTGTCGTGTTAGATACAAGGTTATAAATTGAATATTCGTTATAAATTCAGTATATTGTGTAGTTTATTCTTAAATTTTCTATGTATATTCATTAACTTTTGTAGTTTATTCAAATAAATCTTATCTTTATTATGTGTGGTCATGTCATATTTGTTTATTATTCACAATTTATGAGTATCATATAAATTATTCAACAAACTTTATTCCTTATTCACATAAATATGATTTTTATTCGATAAATCTTGAACAAAATTCAGATACGATTATTCATGAAAAATGCTACTTTATTCAACAAAATAGTTTCCTTATTCACAATTTATGAGTATCATATAAATTATTCAACAAACTTTATTCCTTATTCACATAAATATGATTTTTATTCGATAAATCTTGAACAAAATTTAGATACGATTATTCATGAAAAATGCTAATTTATTCAACAAAATAGTTTCCTTATTCACAATTTATGAGTATCATATAAATTATTCAGCAAACTATTATTCTTATTCAGATAAATATGATTTTTATTCGAAAACGATATATTCATGAATAATGTTACTTTATTCAACTAATATTTTTCTTATTCATAATTTATGAGTAACCGTTACGTTATTCATCAAATTAGTATCTCTATTCACAAAAATTTAATTCTTATTTTGGTACGTGTTGAACAATATTCAAATACAATATAATTATTTATTATCATCACACAAAGAACCAAATTAATATGTACGGAGTACATGTTTTGAAATAATAAAAAAAATAAAATGCTACATGAGTTACTAAAAAATGTCGTGATTGCACATTAGTTAAATAATACAAATATAATGAATAAATACAAAAATTCATTACATATCTAATTATTTGTTTTTGAAATAATATCATAATTGCACATTATTTAATCTAAAAAAGAAATAAAATTAATGAACATTTAAATAAAATATTTGATTTTTTTAATGATATTTGTCTACAATTGCAAGATATGTTCACTGCATTTAAAAAATAATTTTTGAAATACAAAAACAAATACTACGATCAAATGAACCCAGCCAAAAAAGAAAGAAAAATGGATTACTAAATTAACCTTTTTCAATTAAAAAATAACTTAATATCCAAAAAAACATGATCCGTTAGATTGATTTATTTTAATGCTCAAGATTCATTCTTCATTCTCTTTACATTTAGCTTTCTTTATTGATCCATTCCCTATATATATATATATATATATATATATATATATATTCTACTACCTCAAAAATTGTTATTGACATCATTATTCTATAATTTACATAAAAAATCGATATTGATTTGTCCTTTTATATGTTCATTTAAAGTTACAGGAGAAACGATTTAATCAAGCTTTGATGTTTATATAATTTGTAAAGTTAATAATGTCAATAACAATTTTGAAGTATTGGAATCAAAATAAATGTATATATTAAAAAAATAAAAAAAACTTGCGTATACCTGAGTATACCGTACATTTGGGTCAAATCTGACCCGGTTCAAGACACATGTTATATACTAAACTAGCGCAATTTTTTCACTTCTACACAGATAGCGCAAGTGGTTTGATACGTTTCAACGTCTCACTAAGGTCGCGGGTTTGATTCTTGTAGGTGTAAATTTTCTATTTTTTCATGCTTTACAACTCATTCATTTTCTTTTCGTTTTTTTTTCTTTTTTTTTTTTTAGGTTTTCTTCCTCTTTTTTTTGGTGAAATTTTTACCTTTCGGGTTTTTTTTTTTTTGTTTTTCGCATTTTTTTTTCTTCTTTTTCTTTTTGTTTGCTTTCTTTTCATTTTTTTCATCTTTTTTTAAATTGTATTTTTTATTTCATTTTTTTTATAAATAACGCTATTTTTCTTACTAAATTACGCTATATGATTAATAATTGATACTATATTTATATTTAAGTAACACTTATAATTTAGTTAAACACTACATGCATTAATAATTGATACTATATTTATATTTAAATAACACTTTTAATTTAGTTAAATGGCAATGTTTTTATTATTAAACCACACTTTTATTATATCTAAATGGCACTATTCTTTTTAGTAAATTACACTTTTAATATATTTAAATGACATTATTTTTCTTAGTAAATAACATTATATGAAAAATGACACTAACACCATCATGTTATATAAATAATACTATCATATTACTTTATGATAGTGTTAGTGTCATTTTCATATAAATAAATAACATCATCATGTCATATATATAAAAAAAAAGTGTTACTTTATGATAGTGTTAGTGTCGTTTCCATATAGTGTTATTGTTATTTTGATATAGTGCTAATGTCATTTTCATATAGTGTTAATGTCATTTTCATATAGTGTTAGTGTCATTTGCAACAAAGAAAAATGTTACTTCATGATAATGTTAGTGTTATTTTCATATAGTGTTAGCGTCATTTTCATATAGTGTTATTTATATAACATGATAGTGTCATTTGTATAACAAAATAGTGTTAGTGTCATTTTCATATAGTGTTAATGTCATTCCGAGATAGTGTTAATGTCATTTCCATATAATGTTAGTATCATTTCAAGAGAGTGTTATTTATAAAATATGATATGATGTCATTTATTGAACACAATATTATTAGTGTCAATTTCATATAGTGTTAGTGTCATCTGTACCAATGAAGTTATTTCTATATAATGTTAGTGTCATTTCGCAATAGTGTTATTTATATAACATGATCGTGTCATTTATAATACCAAATAGCGTTAGTGTCATTTTCATATGGTGTTAATGTCATTTAGAAAAAGTGTTAGTGTTATTTTGAAATAGTGTCATTTCCACAAAATAGTGTTAGTGTCGTTTCCATATAGTGTTAGTGTCATTTACTAAAAAAAATAATATCATTATACATAATTAAAAGTGCCATTCAAATATAAATATACTAGCATCATTTATTAATGTAGATAGTGTAATTTACTAAGAAAAATAGTATAATTAAATGACACCTTTAATATATTAAAAAATAAAATAAAAACTGAAAAAAAGAAAAAATTAAAAAACTGAAAAGAAAAAAAAGAAAAACTGAAAAGAATAACAAAAAAGAAAGAAACTGAAAATTATACTTTCAAAGAAAAATAAATAAAATTTCGCCAAAGAAAAATAAAAAAGAAAAACTGAATTTTTGGAAACCGACACTGATAAAAAAATAATATAGCAACTCCATCATCTGTTAATAAAGAGAAAATAGCGCCTCTGCTTCCAGAGGGTTTCGAAGTTCACAACCTCCAAGTGTGAAGAGGAGGTTCAAACCAACTGAGCTATCTGTTATAATGTTACATAAAATGCGAATTTTGTATATATTATGGAGTTCCAACCGAGTCAGATCTGACCCCTATTGTACGGTACACCTGGGTGTAAACAAGACTAGCTCTTAAAAAAATACTATATGGTGTTCGTGGTAAATATGTAGTATATCATTCCTCTAGCTAGTATAAGCAATTATTGAGTAGAAGTTTATAGGAAACGCAACAATTGAAAGGAGGTGAAAGAAATTTTTAAATACAACAAATCTGGCTGCACAAAGACCTATTCTACTACTCAAAATGCAAAAACTTCCACCTCTCAACCCTTTTTTACCCCAAATGATGCTTCCCAAATGTCTCAAAATATGTTACACAAAGAAAACAGAGTAGAAAATAATATATCTACAGAGGGCAGAGAGGCCCTTGATGCTGCTAGTGTTTCGTCATAATCCAAGGAGAGGGTTAGGAAAAAGAATTGCTTGTCTCAAATCTTCGTGGCCTGGCACAATCTGATCGAACCCACCCAATTTTATCGTTCACATTGTCATACACAAATAGCAGACCTTGTAGCGATATATCTGAGTGAATTCCCCATCAGCAAAAACAAATAAATGAGGTTATGATGGATGGAGAGAAAGAAAGCCTCAAGTTACTGTAACATTGAATGCACTAGTTATTTAAGCATGTATGGGATGTTGCTGTCAATTTTTTCGAAAAAATCTAAGATAGTGAGTGAGTTCACTTTGATCTGCAAAAGGCCATACATGAAGCAAAACATGCAAATCTGGAGAAGCATTTCCTATTTAATTTTCCATACCTCCAAGTATAAAATTGGACCCGTCGTGTACTTTTCTTCCATTAAGGATGCCCAAGCAGACATTACCCTTGCTCTGCAGCAGTGCAAGTACTGTTTTATGTTGATTCTGTAGTGGTGAATCTAGTAGAAGAAACATGTAAAGATAAATACTTACATTGATCACCAAGTAGCCCTCAGGAGGTATTTGAAGCTTTCTGGAAAGGATCCACCATTTGCTTCTAAAATGAAGGTTTAGAGGTTTGAATAACGTTTTGACATCCTTCACGGATCTACAAAGATCAATTAGTAAAGCTTGTCTCAGTCGGGACTTATTAGGGAAAGGTATATGATGTAATTCATGGATCTAAAATAATTTTAATTGGATATCAAACCATGACAGCACTAAATCAAAATGCATCAAGATGAACAACATGAAAATGCTTCCCAGGATACTTATAAGCATCAGGAGCTTCAAAGAGAGCTGTGTGTGCACGCGCACATACACAACAGAACTATTTTTGTTTCCAGGTAAGGCTCAATGAACTTGCCGACATATCAATGAACTTGCCGACATATTTGATTTTTATACAGGTGATAGAATGTCACTTAACCAATATGAATTCCCTTGTGATTCTTGATGTGAAGAACTATGAAACAGTAAAATGGGTCTCCAGCTGCTGACGGCATATCATCGTTTGCTAGAAAACCAAAAAATATTGTACCTTAAAGGGGATTTCGAACGCCAACAAATGGGTAACGAAGTATCTGATGTGTCAAGGACAAGGCTTTCGCCGGAAATGTCGTTAAGCTGAAATCAAACATTACTCAACAGATAAATGGATATGAATTATGATAAATTATTTCCTGTCAATTTCTAAAGCCATTTAGCAAGACACTCTAAAAAAGCTTACTAAAGCAACAAGATTGTTGTACGCTTCTTCTGGGAAGTATGAATAGGAGCTGCCAGTATCAAAAATTATATTTCTTTGTCTGCCCTTAACATCACCCAACTCAATTTGTCTGCTTCCATAGTTTACTTTCACAATTTCTGTCTGATAAGAGTTCCTGGACATAGATTAAAATAGTCCTTGTTAATGAAGGGGAACAAATCAGAGAGAACATTTTTAGCACCATCAAAAGATAATACCAACTTTGCATTCTTAGAGCTCTGAAGGCCAATAATAAACTATGACTAGTTAACAGAACTTGCACTTTCTCATTTTCTGTGAAATGTTTGATCGCTAAATATGGTGACATCTTAAGGATTAGATAGAAAATTTCCTTGAAACTTATCTGCACTCACGAATCAAAGCTCTGAAGCATAGGTACCCATGCCATTTGCGATTGAGGCACAATGTCATCACCAAAGAACAAGTAACCGCCACTGCCAGTGTCAGTAGCAAGGCAGTGTCCAATGACATTTTTAATGATTCCTTGACTTGCCAACTGAGAAGGCAGACTGATTTTCGCTCTGCTAAGACTGAGAATTCCATCTGTCTTTCCCAATGCGTTCAAAAGTAAACCTTGCTGGTCATATGCGCAACTGACATGCAACCACAGATCATAAATTGAGAGTTTGTAATATTGTAAACTGTGTTCACATAGAACTAAAAAATGTTACCCGAAAACAACTTTTGACTTGGCCAAAGAACCATTTGCAATGTTTAGAAAAACCTCATCCCTGGCAAGCACTCCCATGGAGGAGCTGTTATCGGCATATTCTATTTCATAATCGCACTGGAGGCAAGAGTCACAGTGATTGCTCATTTGGTTTTTTCGAATTTCAAGGCAGTAAGAATCCTTAGGCAGAATAATCTTATCTTTCACTGGCTTGTAGAAAGGATGAGCTCCCTGCAAAGCATTCATCACTATGTCCCATTATACAATGTTATGAAATTGAGTTGGAAGACAACTACTTCTCTCATACAACAACAGTCACTGAACCATCCCATCCACATTTTCCTACGTAAAGTTTGTGATAATAGATAGTGACACATACAGGACCTTTTTCCACACAAATGTTTAATATAGGATGCAAGGAATGGCCAGACATCAAACAAGCTAAACAAAGTTTCTCCACGAAATTTGGATTTCAAACATTTGTAATTAAATGCATATGTTCCTGTGCAATCACCTAATTTAATTTTCAAGAAAAAATTGTTTTACCATGTCATGAAATTATATTCTTCCATATTATGCTGATAACTGAAGCCTAGCGGTACTGTCAGTAAAATTACTTGTTATGAGGTAGTAATAGTTTATACTAAAGAGAAAGAGGCTAAAAACATATTTCCAATCGAATTTATTTTACCAATTCTTTTACATATTTCGAAAAGTAATAATGCTATTCATGTGGCAATTATAGTTGCACCAAATAACATGAGAAAGAGAGTGTAAGATGAATATAAAAGAGAACTGTAAAACCACGAATCTCGTACATGTAGGCAATGAAACTTATGTACAATACAAAAGAGACGAACACAAAATATCTCTGCTCATCTACCATCCAAGACTAATTTCAGGAAAAACCATTCAAATGATACAGATAGTCGTATTCATATACAACACTTCAAAAACACTCACAAGGTATACCAGGTATTGAATAATAAACACAGTAAGCATAAAGCAGACTTTCCTAATATACGAAGTTGATTAGCAATCTATCCATAGAAATCAACAACAGACCTTGGTCGCTCATTATCCTATACTAATGGAAACAAGCAGAAGTACCTTGGCACAACTAGTGCACGGAGCATCGCATTGAATCCATGTTAAGTCACTCCCAGTATCTATATCAAGAAAGTAAGGTCTCGGAGGATTCCCAAAATGCAAGTATGTATAATACATCCTGCAATGAAATAAAGCATGCAATCTATCATTTTATTGCATCTTACATAAACCTAAATGATAAGTAATTGAAGACCTTGAAGACCTGCATGAGAAACAGGCAGTAAATCCAAAAGGTAAAACATCTTAACTTCACAAAGATATGAGAACTTGCCACTGTTGATGGTTACTTATTTTGTGCTCATTAATGAGCAATGCCTCTTTAATCGCCAAGCCAATATGTATGACAAGCTAGGAACTTCACAATAAGCTGAGACTAGCAAAGCCATGGTAGACTTCAAGGCAGTAGCATTCAAGATAGCATAAATTTTTATGTTGATCCAGCTCATATATGTATATATCGAGCAAAATTTATAAAATTACACAGTTACACTTCATTTCAGACCATTCTTACTAAAACCTTATCCCGGTCCAAATTTAGCTGTAATAACAGCACTCGAAAGTACGCTCCAGCTAAGGTTTTAGCTTACATTCTCAGTTAAATCTACTCCAGATGGTTCACTACTAATCTAGTACTCCCTCTATCCCTCAAACATCTTCCTAACCTATTTTTGGAAACAATTCCACTAACTATTACCCTTACAAGTTACAATCTCCACTTTTTGTGGGACCCATTCTCCACTCATTAAATACACAACAAACTTTTATTAAAACCCGTGTCACCCTCCCTTATGAAGATGTTTGAGGGACGGAGGGAGTGTATTAGTTCCGAATTCTGGTCTCTTGTAGTTGAACTAACAGTAAAGCCTTAAATTCTGCATTGTGCACGCCATTAACTTAGTTCACCTACTATAGATATTCAATTTATGCACCACTTATCCTTCAATATTGCAGAAGAGTAATTTTGCTATTGAAAAACAAAAAAAGCACACAAATTTTTTAAAATCAAACTCAAAGACCCTACAATTGAATCAAACCAAAATCATAAAATACTGTGTCAAAGTAGATTGATGACACATTAAACTACATTTCAGCAAATAACTGGCAAACCAGAAAAAGAAAAAGTACAAGTCTCACTATAATTAATCAAAAAACAATGAACAAACATAATAAACAACCAGACTTACCCTTCGAGATAAATGTTACCTCCCACAGGTATAACACTAGCAGAGTCAATCTTGGAAGCAGCAGACACTGATTTCTTGCTAATCTTCCGAGCACGCATCGCACTATCAACTTCCTTCAAAGCCCTAATTCTTCCCAATTTCAGCTCGACATCTGGTAAATCACCGTTGCCTCCATAAGGCTTCCGATACAACGGCAAAATAAATGTACTCCGCGACTTGTTTTTCTGATTATCGTCATCATCATCATCATCATAATTCTCAACATGATCGCGCAACCGAAAGAATTCTTCTTGAGAGACTGAGCTCCAAACGTACAAGGCGATCAAAGCGATGCCTAGAATCGGCAGAATAGTCCTTGGGCTGCGGTGGCTGAAACTCCTCAACGAAGACAGAGATTGACGACTACTCTGAGGCGGCGGGGACGGAGACGGATCGTTTGGTGGATGAAGTGATTGTGAAGTTGAGGAAATTTGATTATCGGAGAGAGTGTAGGCAGTGATGGTTTTACCCAAAGAAGGGTTGTCGGGCGGGGGCAGAGTGATTATGACTATGCCTGTGAGCTGAGGGGAGGGCTCATTAGTGTCGTCCGCCATCGCCAGTCTGTCTCTCTCTTCAGTTACAAAGAGAGAGAGAGAGAGAGAAGGGAAGGATGAAGGTTGAAGATGGAGGAGGGAAGACTAATAGCTGCCACTATTTTCAAAGTCAATTTACACGACAGTCGTAAAATAAGCTAAGCTACGTGTTATTTTTGTTTTGTTTATATATTCCATTTGGAATTTTCCATTCACGAAAGAAAGGAGTGATATAATTTTTTTAAGAGTTAATTAGGCGAAAAATTATGAACTTTGGGTGAATTTTCAAATTTTTCATAAATTCTTTTTATTAAATATTTCTTGAATTTAATCATCTGAATAATTTTTCCTGCGGTGAAGATCCGGGCTGAGTTGGTGCCTATGTGGCCTTAAATGAAACTACGTCATTTTGAAACATTATATTAAAAAGGGTTAATTGCCTATAAAATACTGAACTTTCATCCAATTCTGATTTTGCACACAAACTTTGAACTATAGCGTCATAATTACTAAACTTTTGGTTTTATCTGGTTTTGCTACTAATTCAAATTCCGGTCAAATACCAAACTAATACTATATAATATGGCGTGCCAATTTTGACGTGACATATTTATTCTTGTATGACAATTAGTTGGCTAAATAATATTATTTTATTTAATTTCTTATCAATAAAAAAAGAACACAAAGCAAATAACTCAAATTGTCAATAATTTAATATATCAAATCAAATAATAGTATTTTTTAGTTGAATTAATTAATTGAATAAATTCAATAACAGTAAGGGGATTCTTCGAATAGATCGATGTGCATATGAGAGTTGCTTTTACAATTATAGTAATTTTTTTTATTTCGAGTCACTAATTTATTATTATATACTAGCATTTCTACTCCGTGTAATAAAAAAAATTATTTTAACTGAATATATTCGAATTGAATATTAAAAATTTTAAAAATAAAGAAAATGCATATATGTGTGTGTGCAGGTTTTAGTGGTCTAAAAACAAGATTATAATTCACAAACAATAGACAACATGATTCAATCATTTGATCAGTACACCATATTCCCACTCAAGCAACATTATCTTAGAAGAAACCAATTTCATCTTCCAAACAGAAAAATATTGATTTACTTGTTATTTCTTTGTACATGCATTTTTATAGATTTTGATTTGCTTGGATTATCTTTTTCTTTTTTTCGTACATGCACTTGTATTTTTTAAAAACAAATAAACTGCACCTTTATATTATGCACTTTTATAAATTTTAATTTGTATTGTACTATTTCTTGAAAATGTAATATATGTATAAAGATAAACCATTTGAATGTGAATTTAATTGAAGATGACAAATATATTATTTTTATGATTATTTGTACATTTGATAATGAAGATCTAGGTATTTCAAATTTTATATTTTCGTACATGTACATTTTATATTTTTGTACATGCACTTTTATAAATTTTAATTTTCATTGTATTATTCTTTTTAAAAATAAAACTATAAAAAGATAAACCATCTGAATGCACATGAAAGAAAATAGATATCGTGCAATAAAAAAACCTGAATTTAATTGAAGGTGACAAATATATTATTTTTATTATTATTTGTGCATTTGATAATGAATATGAGAATATCTATGTATTTCAAATATTTTATGAACAAATAAAGGCATACCTTAGACAACATGCAACAACTTCAAAATGATTTTCTTTGACTTAGAATAAAAGTATATACAAATAAAAAAATGATGTAATTAAAACTAAATCTGTTGAATCCATTCAGATGATCTGAATGTCATAATTAAATAAATTGAACTTTCCTATAATTAAGGATATTACCGATTTCTTAAACAAATAAAATTACCTAACTAGCCTAATTACTAAACGTCAGCGACATTTCACACGTTCAAAATTAATGAATCTTGTGCGCTCATCTCCCTTAATCAAACGGTAAATAGAGGTTCTTAATTTGTAAAATATTATAGGTTTTTATTTGAACTCTTTCATATATATATATATATATATATATATATATATATATCCCCTATATATATATATATATATATATAGGGAGAGGTTCAGGAAAGAACCATAAATAAAAAAAGAACGGAGAACCATTTTCAGCCATTCGATCATCAAGATCTACGGTGGATGCATCTTCTTGTTGGATGAATGCAGATCCTGGGTTCGAATCCTGAAGGGAGCAATTTTTTTTATTTTTTTGAGTGCATTAATTTTAACAGTGAATGCATTAATTTTTACAGTGCATGCATTACATTTGATGGTTCTCCCGTTCTCACAAATAATGTAGTTCTCTCTAGAACCACACCATATATATATATATATATATATATATATATATATATATATAATGCTCAAGATTCATTCTTCATTCTCTTTACATTTAGCTTTCTTTATTGATCCATTCCCTATATATGTATATATATATATATATAGGGTGTGTTTGCTTTTTATCCCTCTAAATAGAGAGATAACAAAAATTTATGTCTTTAAATGTTTGCTTTCTTATCCCACATTTACATAAACACCATTTTTCCTTCCTTATTTTCACTTCAAGGATGAATAATATTATCCAAACCCATTTTACAGTATATGTCACATCCAAGAGTAATTATTCTCCAACCATTTACACTAAACTCAAACCCAAAAGAATATTCTTTAAATATTCTCTTTCTACTTACTTTTTATACTTCTTCAATCATACCTATGTACTTTTTTAAAATTATACATTTGCCCCAATTTTTTAATTAATAATTTCATATTAAAATAAATATTATACGGGAATTAATTTTATTATTATTATTATTATTATTATTAAATAAGCAAAAAAAAACTAAACTTTAAAATAAATATTTATTAAAATGCATTAAATATTACTAAACTTTATTATTATTATGTTGTGTAATTTTAATTATGTTGTTTTTATGTCATGTGGTATTTATATTATTAATATTATTTTAAATATTCTTGTATTATACATTTTAATATGTCATGTAATTAAAAATTAATCTATTTTATTGTTATTCTCAACCAAATTGTTATTATTATTTTTATAACTTTCATTCTAATCATTTAAAGCTACGAAATTAACAAAACAAAATAAATTAACTTTCATTCCTCAAAACAAAAAGCTACGAAATTAACAAAACAAAAGAATTATTGAGAGCCCATTGTAGGAGCCCAATAAATTTAGATACACAACCCTAAATTATAATTAAGTGCATAGTACTACAAAATTGAAAAATTCGTCTTCTTCATTTTGAGAAAACACAGAGCATCTTCGTCAGAACGTATTCTTCACCACTGGCATGCAACACTCAATTCGACGGATTCTCAATATCTAGCAAGAAGAGGGGTTAGTTTGCAATTCCTAAAATTCTATAAAGTGTTTTGGTGTAGTGAATATGTCACACCAAATTTGGTGTAATACTATTCATATAGTGGCCCCAAACTCATTTTGGGTTTGAGTTTAGTGTACCATTGGAGAGATTTTAGTACACCAAAATGGGATTTGGTGTACCATTGGAGATGGTCTAAGTATTCCAAGTCGGATTCTTCGTCTGGGAAGCATATCTCTTTGCAGTCTTCACCTTCACCCTCGTTGATGTTGAAGCTCAGAATATCGGGTTCCTTGATTATACGTCGGAAATGCAGCTCCTATTGTCTAGTCCTTGGCCCTAATCTGCGCTGTTATTTTCCTTTTCGTCAAATTGAATGATCAATTTTAAAATTTTGGGGATATTCATGCTTCCAGTAAATCTCAATATATATGTTCATTTAGAAATTGTGTTAAGTTCATTTAGAAATTGTAAACTATTAATTTATGTTCTCGGTTAATCGCTTTTATTTTCGTTTCTGCTATGAAATCTGATTTTTTTGGTTTTTTTTTTAACATAAAATATTTTGAACATGCTTTAAACAATTACGAACACCTAAATAAAGTATTTGAATTTTTCTTACTAACATAAAGCATTTCGAACATGCATAAAAAAATTACGAACACCTAAATAAACTATTTGAATGTTTCTTACTAACATAAAATATTTAAAAATAATTGCAAACTCCATGGGAGACAATTCAACTAGAGATGAAATAGTATAAATATCTTAATAAATGCTGAAATCGTCTATGGTGATAATTTTGTGCAGTTCGAAGAGCAATTGGAATGAAATCACATATATGTAATCTGGAAGATTGGAATGAAATATCAATAGTTGTTCAGTCATGATGAATTCAAAATTAACATACAGATAAAAAAAAAGGTATTAGTAATTGAAAAAAACGAACAAACATAAATAGTTAACGAACAGCATGTTTCGCAAAATGGTAAGCGATAAACTGCTTTAAAGAATGGCTTTTTATACGACGAACTTAAAAAGTCCGATTCTTATGGAATCATTCTGTGTAATATAAAACAGATAGAACAAGATTCAAAAAACAATTAATCGAATCTATATACACAACTTTTTAAAACTGAAATAACATAAATACATGAAAAGTAAAAAACATTACATGGGTCCTCCATGGAAAACAACATGAAGCTTTTCAAAAGAACAAGTTTTTTTTGGATGGAGAAGACGTTATTGGTGTAAAAATTTCTAAAGTTCTAAGGCATGTTTGTTTGTCAGGAAAGTAATGTGAATTGGGATTGTTATTCCCAGGAAAATGATTCCGTGGAAAATGAATCCTAATAGATTCATTTTCCAGTGTTTGGAAATACCAAAAATATTTATTAGTATTCTGGATTTGTATCATTAAATAAATATAATTAATCAATATATATAAGAATTAAATTGTAATTTAATCTTTATAATAAATTTCTCTATAATTTTTTTAGTAACAACAAAGTACATTATTAAGGTTAATTATATGATTTATAATTCTAAAATTAAATTCAAATTTTCTTACATAATAATAATAATAATAATAATAATAATAATAATAATAATAATAATAATAATAATAATAATAATAAAGTGTGATTCATAGCTCTAAAATTTAATCATGATTTGTTTATAATAATAATAATAATAATAATAATAATAATAATAATAATAATAATAATAATAATAATAATAATAATAATGTACATAAAGTATGATTTTTGCAGTTTTAAAAAATTAAATTAAGATTTTCTTAATAAAGTATGATCATAGTTCTAAGAATTAAATTATAATTTGCTTAAAATATTATTATTATTATTATTATTATTATTATTATTATTATTATTATTATTATTATTATTATTAATTTGATTCATAGTTATGAGAATTAAATTATTATTTGCTTAAAATAAATTATGAACTAATTAATCAATTGAATGATAATAATAATAATAATAATAATAATAATAATAATAATAATAATAATAATAATAATATAAAGTTGATACATAGTTACGAGAATTACATTATAATTTGCTTAAAATAAATTCTGAACTAATTAAATAATAATAATAATAATAATAATAATAATAATAATAATATAAAGTTGATACATAGTTACGATAATTACATTATAATTTGCTTAAAATAAATTATGAACTAATTAAATAATAATAATAATAATAATAATAATATTAAATTCCAACTAAATAAAAATTATAATTCACATTTTATTATAAAATAATACAAATAAATAAGAATCCTGAGAATGAGGAAAAAGAATACCTAAGAAAAGCTAGGGAATAAGAATCCTGGAAAGTTGCACTACTTTCCTTGTTTTCAGGATTCTTATTACTTTCCTTGACTCATAAAAATTTAACCAAACACAGGAATTTAATATTTTGGAATCAGATTACTTTCTCAGGCCAGAATCCGTGCCAAACAAACATGCCCTAAGTGATTAATCTCAGACGTGTTGCAGCGAAAGTCAAAAGATATGAAAGAATCAAATCTTACCAAAACAAAAAATAAATGCATATTTGTTTATCTTAATTCACTGAAGCTATGAATTACGAATTACAAAACTAGCCTTTTCGGTTGTATTTATAGAAAATATACAGATAAAATCGGACCATTGGATTGTTAAAATAAAGGCTCCAGATTAATTCTCTTTTCTCTAAATATTTGTCATTCTTTATTGAACCTTTCTCTCTCTCTCTCTATATATATAAATATAAATCATTGGGTGCGCTCATTCGAGTAGAAACATGCAAATGTGTGGTGATTTCTATACCCAGCATAAATAAAAATAAACCAAATGAAGAATGAAAAACGTTTATTAGGAATGGAAATATATTCAAAAATTCCCAGTAAATACTGGGAAATAAAGATCCGATTCTATACACTTACTTCAGTAATAGAAAAGAGTTGTTTTCCTTTAAGTGGACATCATGACTTGATCTATTGCCCGCAAGGCCTGGTTCGCGAAAAACCTTACATCCACGTCTGGGTCATTCGTGAGTTCAACCAAGCAAGGGCGGATAGTGTTCTCCACAACCTGCATTCAAAAATTTACACTTAGCTCTATAACACCACGCTGCAACTTTGAACAAACGATTCAATCTTTCGACTCCAGCCACACTGACAGTAATTAACTAGAGATTCAAGCTCACGACAAAAACAAGGTGTCAAGCATGTCCAAGCTGAAGCCTGCCTAAGAGCAATAAAACTACCTCCAGAATCCAGATGCTAGTGAAAATAATTCATGCTATCAGAATCACATGCAGAATGGAACTTTGCAATGTCGATTCAGATATCAGAGCAAGAATTTGGTTTAAGATAGATACTTGGATGCTCAATTTAGTTTGCTGAGAAGTCAATTGCTACAGCTCGGGTTGCTTTGACCATCCACGTACAATTTTTTATTTTCTTTTTCTTTTTCCTTATAAGCAGTTCTCAAGCTTTTGCATTGACTTAGCATGCATAAAACAACAGTAGGAATTTAACTATGCTTGCCCATAATTTCTGGCATTTAAACTAATATATCATGAAACCATCAGCGATGCGTAAATCATTTGTGAGGACAAACTACAGTATTACTATGCAAAGACAATGAATAAAAATCCCACATGGAACAAGATAGCGCTCAAGCAAGCTGGTGAACTTATGTGTGGAGAGAGAGAGAGAGAGAGTGGTCGACTATTAGAGAGCAGCAGCGCAGCTTTAGTTTCGTTGATATTCTTATTTATTTAGATCCGTTATTTCATTATATCGACTCTGTTAAGTTCAGTTATTTTGTGGCCCCCGTATGCATGGGCTTTTGAGTCTGGTTTTGAGTCAAGAGTTAGTATTTGAGATTCAAACACGTCCTTTGCAGTAGCCAGTAGAAGGTTTCTGGGACAGCATTCACTATAGGGCCTCATTTTTTAGGAGAGTTTATTTCAGCTTTATTCATTGTTTTCACACAAACCACCTTAATTCTATCAGAACATCCCATTAATTATTGCAGAGTAAATCAAAACACAGCAAACCCACTCACCGAATGATCAACCACAGAGATTAGAGACTGCAGCACCTTTGCCACAGTAAACTTGATATTTGGTACCCTGATAAAATAGACAATCAGGCTTGTAGAAAGAAAACATGCAAGTTACCAGATCAATGTTTTCAAATTGGAGAGTACCTGTCTTTTGCTGCAGTTACAATCACAGGCAGAAGTTTAGAACAAGTTATTTCTGATCCCAATACTGGAGCAACAAGAGATATTGCACTTAGGATGGTCATTCGATAAAGATAATGAGGGTCGTTGATCATTTCTAGCACCTGCCAAGAAATCACAGCTTACTAAACCATAAAAATATTAGAAAGCAATTGAGTATTTGAAAACACACAACACGATATCAAAACTCACGACAGAGGGAATTTAAATAAGTTTTATCATTACTAAATTTAAAACTTCAGACATAATTGGTCCAGGAAGAATTTAATGCATTTCCATCCACAAATCGATTCTCATTAATGACTTAGAAGCTCCAGAGAAGTAGTTCATTTTCAACTCACATGTCCCGTTCTTATCACTTTAGAACTATATCAAGCACTGATCTTCACATCAACAAACTAGAAGGTTATGATATGAGTGTCAAGCAAACCTGAGGAATTATGTGGTGCATTGCCCATTCAGGGCCAAATTCTTCTGCAAGACGCTTCACATTGTTTGCAGCTGCTTCTCGAATGGAATAAACCTGAATTTTCATGGTAAAATGATTAGCCAACTTTGCTCATATTTAACAACTATAAACACTCAAGTGCAGTTTGCTCATGCAAACAGACGGAGTAAATCATTTCTAGATACAAGTCAAAACATATAGAAGTCAGCTAGATTCTGACACCTTATAGCTATAAGCATAAACAAGGATGAGTGGCAAATACTACCGAATAGAAAGCCTCAGTCGGCATAGTTCAAGAAGCTAGGTAAAGGAACAACTTTTCCTCTACTTCCGTGGGTCAAGGACTTTTTCCTCATCTCCTTGGAAGGGTAACAATTCATTATTCATGCTATATCCCTCGTTATAACATATATCTTCTTACCATCACAAACCTATAGTTTTCTTTGTCCCTCTCTCTCTCTCTTCTGTTTTTGGGACTTACATATGTTTTGTGATCTTCAAGACTTTGAATTGCATCACTTGTGTTCTTTGCTCAGGCAGATGGAAAGACTTCAACTGATAGATGATAAGGATATTGTTCGGAGGTGAATCTTGGATCCATCTGCAAATTTCTCTTACAAATCCTCTTCAAAGAATCAAATCAATCTTTCCTAAAATTACTTATTTTATCTTCTTTAAAGGGATCTGGAAGGTTCTCATACCTAAAAAAGTTCAGGTTTTTTTCATGGTTATTGCCTTATTCGCATGAGGTAAGTTACTGACATGTGATTTTGTTACAGAGAAGCCGCACACATTCTTCTTTCCCCAATTGATGTGCTTACACAGGAATCAGTTTGAAGACCTGGACCATGTCTTTCTATAGTGTCCTTCCTTAGATTATCATATAGAGTGCTGAACAAATCAGATATACAGTGGATACTGTCGTGTTCAGTCAATGATCTAATTCCATCCAATCTGGCAATTTCATATGTTAAAAGGGTAGCTGTTATGGGCGGTTCTTGTTCAAGCCCTCAATTGATCATTGTATCAAGAAGGGAATAGATGAATATTAGAGAATAAAAAGAATCCTTAGGTAACAAACATTGATAATTGAGTCATACTGGGTAATCAGACAAGATCTATAAAAAATCCAGCTACCAAGTTTATCATTGCATGCAATAGGTAACATCACAAACCTTGTCCTTCAACCATTGCATGCAAAGGGCACCAAGTTTATCATCAAAAAATTGGACCCCTAACTGACTTGCCAACAAAGGTATGTATTCTATTATTGCAAGCCTCACTCTCCAGTGTTTATCCTCTGCAAGCTCCACAATAGCAGGCAGCAGGGACTGAGATAGCAAATCGATACCAATCACCTGCATAGCATATAAAATTCAGACAAGTTTCAGATACTATGATAGAGGCAAGGGTTTGGCGAGGGAAATAAACAATGAATTATTAAAATAGAAAAGAAACAAGTGACCTTGATCAACCTATTTCTGTTTGCAAAACATCATTGTAGATGGCTGATTTCCTTTTTTATATCTTATTATGAATTGTTTACCCCTTCTAGTCCTTGATTTCCATTGATACTACCTGTATTCCCAAAAGTACTACTCATGGTTGGCATGGGGCTATGGTGGAGGATTACTTTAGATTCAATGGTACTTGGTATTTGGGATTTACCAGCTGGGCAAGAAAGAGAAAGGGGAAAAAAAAGAAAAAACCTATTGGTTGTAAATGAGGTATGGCAGTCAAATTTAGTATTGAGGGATCAGTTGTCGTCTTATAGGCTCTAGTGGCTCAAGGTTTTACTCAATTGCATGAAGATAACTACTTCAACATTTTTTCTCTTGTATCAAAACACAAATCTGTTTGATTAATCATTTCTATCACAGCAATACATAATTGACACTTGGCATCATTCTCCTTGTAGTATACATGGAAGATATTATTACAGGAAGTGATATCTCTGAAGTCTTTCCTTCAACGTCAGTTTCATACGGAAGTTTTTGGAACATTAAATTGTTTGTTGGAATTGAAGTGACAAGAAGCAAGGAAGGCATTCTATTATCATAGAGGAAATATGTGCTCGTCATATTAGCTGAGACTGGAATGTAAGGAGCTAAGCCATGCAGTGTTCTAATGCTCATCAATCTACAACTCGCGGAAGATGGAGAATCATTTGAAGATCCAAAAAAAAAGAAGACGGATTGGAAAACTTAACTATGTTATGATCCTGATTCCTGACATTGCCTATTCTTTCAGTATTATTGACTAGTAAGCCAGTTTATTTATCATCAATCGGAAGCTTTTGAACAATTTTGTTGCTATTTAAAGCCCCTAGATGATATTGTATAAGAATATGGACATAATGACATTGATGTTCTTCCGATGCAGGTTAGACAGCTTCTAAAATCGATAGAAGATCTCGATCATGATACTGCATTATTTGTTGGTGAAATTTGTCTTGGAAAAGTAAGAAGGAAGATGTTGGGTTCCATTCTAGTGGGCTAGTGGCTAGTGCAGAATCTGAATATAAAGCCTCGGCATGGTATGTGGGACAATATGGATAAATCAACTCTTAAATAAAGCTGGTATTACAGCCTAAATACTGGCGAAGTTATGATGTGATAATCAAGCAACTCTCCATATTGCTCATACCCATATTTCACAGAAGAACTAAGCACATTGAGATTAATTGCCGTTTTGTTCTTGAGAAGATACAGAAAAAGGAAAAGAAGTTTTTTCTAGAGTGGCAGAACTGGAGAACTTGGAAAATACTTCACAAAAGCTTTATTGGGTGTCGGGTTGATTGTATGTATAACAAGCTGCACTCGATTAGTATCTATGCACCAGCTTGAGATGGATGTTTAGACACTAAAGGCTGTATCTAATAGTATCAGTCTCAAGGTATATTCCAAGCAGCAGCAGTTTATCAAAGTGCTTGTATTATTGTTATTTCTTATTCCCGTCTCTTGGAAGGGCTGTAAGATAGTATTCAGTTCAGTTTCACAAAGAAACGTTATGTTTTAAAATTTCATTGTTTCTTGTGGTTGTTCTTCTCTTCAATTCCAGTTACACATTTGGTTTCTTAGCCCTTCAGTATCATAACTATAGGTCCTAATTATAGGCTAAATTTGACAGGACAAATTCCTAATTTAAAGAACTAATATCTTGTAGATATCATAACTGTAAACATCCAACAAGACATGATAAAGTCCATTCTTTAAGTTAAGAATTTTCCAACATATCCCATCCAGTAGAGGATTGATACTGAATCTTGAAATGGAAAATTTGCAATTAAAAGTTCATGAGCAATAAAATATAGTATTAGCACATAACCTGGTTCACTTGATCAAGCTTGCTGATAATATTCAAACGCACATCAGGAAACTCATCTTTCAAAAGGGATAGAAATATTGGAAGAAGTTGGTCTATCGTCCCATCCTGGTATTAACAACATAAAAACAACACATGATGATCTCTTAAATGCTAGACTAGATTATGTAAACAGAAAAACTTTGACCATCAGATAGTTTATTAAAAGAAAGGGGCCAAAAGCAGGATACATCTTTTTTTTCCTTTTTCTTTTTCTTTTTTGTGTTGGTAATCAGCTGTATCCTGCATGTGATACTCTGTAACCATATTTACCCTTTTAGTTTTGTTCAAGTTCCAGATAATCCAGAGCCCTATCTGATTGGTCTCCTCTCAGTATATACAAGGCAAATGAGGCATCCAATACAGCATAGGTACAATTTTATCAATATTTGTAATGACATTCGTACATTACAGAAACTAGAATTTTAAAAAAAAATTACATGCTTTGAGTCTCATCTAGTAGAGAATCAGTGAGGCTTTTCAGATTTTCTGGTGTTCAATAGCTCAAATGCCAAAAGCAATTGAAATGCATCTTCAATGACATTATGATCCACATCAAAACCCATCTTGTTAAAAGCAAGTATTACCTTCCCTAAAACAGGTGCCATTCCCATTATAACAGAAGCCAGAGCAGAACGCACATGCTGGGAAGAATCATTTGACAGTTCCTGAGGTAGACAACATCACCAGTTGCATTCCTTAAGGTGTCATGATAAGAGATAGAAATATAGGATCTATCCTGAAGTAACAACTCTAAATGGATGCAAACCGAAGCCTAATACAGACACATGGATGTCAAACATGAAAGCACAAGAACCAAATAGACATGAGTCATTATCGCACACATGTTTAGATCCAAATACAGTAATAAGCACACACACACAGAGTGAAGAGAGCCAGTTACTTTGACGCAAGGGAGAATATGCTGGATCGAAATCTCTGGGTTAACAATCGCACAGAACTTAGTTACTTTCCCTGCAGCAGCTATACGTACTTCAGCCTCATTATCGCGAAGCAGCCGAACAAAAGCAGGCACCAGTTCGGTCCTTAATGAATATCAGAATAATTTTTGCCACAGTGAGGATAGCATTTTAAAATGAAAAAAACTAAAATAATATTCAGAACCATATAGTTGGCATTAGCTTCTTGATTGAATCACAAGCATCAATACCTGGTAGCTTCTTGCCCAACTGCTTCACAAAGGTCATATAGTTGATTAGCGACCATGTACCTAACACGCCATGACTTATCCTGTTTACGCAGATCAGATTCAGTGGATCTCACTCGTTAGTAAATTTTTAAAATGAAATATTGATTATGGACTTTCCATTGAATATTATATCCATGAGAAAACAATTCCATAATACAAGAATGTCGTTCGCCAGAAAAATTATTCATTGTTTTGCAGCCACTTTGAGCTAATAACCACATTACAATAGGTAATTTTTTAGTCAATATTAATTTAGTGAAACGTTTTATTTCGCACGACATATTTAAAAACATAAAAAGAGACACCTAGAGCATCCATTATTGATTATTACATAGATAAAACGGCATGCCCTGTAGCAAGGACCATCCTGTCTATACAATTAGGCCCGACAACATAGAGCCAGATCCCAAAATTCACTTGCTACACTAGCTATTCATGCGGAAAAGGTGGACATGCTGTTTAGCAATAAGCCCTTAAGCCATACGTGTCAGTCAACAAGCAAAAGATGCATAAGGATACACAGAAGGAAAACAAATGATATTCCTCCATGTGTTACTATTGTTTATTTGGGAATGGTATCCTTCCAAGTTCCAAAGGATGCAAAATTTAGAGGAACATTACCTGAGAGAAATTAATTATGTCAGGGAGAATTTGGGAGGCACAATCTTGGGGACCCAACAGTTTTCCTATAGATACACAACCCTCAACAGCCAATAGTCGAACAGAATCCTGATCTGAAGTAAGACATTCAAATTAGTATACCTTCCATTCAATAATTATGTTAAAAAAAAATAAGCAGTGAAGAAGAGTGAGTTAGATTTACTGGAACAAACTCATTCGATTACAAGGCACTGCCAACAAACATAGATATATGTCCTGAATAAAAAATCGGTTTTAGTCCATTTCAACAATTTAAGACATGTATACCAATAAATTATTACATTAATATAATATTTTGAATAATTTAGATTAGCAGACCCATTGCTTTACCCAATCACATCAAGCTAAAACAAGATAGTTACAGGAATTGTGGTAAGCAAAACTTAAGAGAAAGATTATGCGACTTTTCCAGTTTTCCTTAATCACTTATCCAGTCTTCATTAGTACCTTAATTCAGAAAAGCCCAACCAATGTTTGCCTTGTCATTACAAGGGAAAATCCAGATGTTTCTGTTCAGAGAAGGATTGATTGTGGGGAATTGGTCTTTGAATTAACTAGAACTTCTCTTCTCATCAAAGTTTTTTTTTTTTTTTTGAAGCACCTTCACATCAAAGTTATATCAAAATAATCTCGTGATCAATTAAGATCTTTATCTCTTCAGTTTCCTGAGGCATTACACAGATCTTTTGTTTCTAGGGAAAGCTAAATAACATGAGAAGAAAGGGGTTAGTAACATAAAGTTATGAACTGCTTCCTTCAATAAACAATAGTAGTCATTCTTTTCACAGGCAAACCACACATGCCAAATGGTTCCTTTATTTTGTTGCCTTAAACTCACAATAGAAATGAAACCCTATACAAGCTTTCCAGATATCAAAGTTCTATGAAAGTTCCATATTTACTCAGTAACATTTCCTGGAAAAGTACTCCACTGTTTTCTTTCATTCTTTTCCCTTACATAATGTAGGTGCTTAGTTTTTTTGTTTCTTCTTCCTTTTTTTTGTTCTTTTTTGCTTTCTCCTCCCAGATCTAAACATGAAAATTCTTAGGCATTAAAGATGATATTTATTAAATGAATTGCCAAAAACCATGCATGCAGAAAACATTGCATTCCAGTATAGTAACATAAACACTGAAAACAACTAGCACATAAAATACTATAAAGAGTCAAACCACACTGTAAGATATCATACCATCCTGAGTGAGATCTCCAAACATTGACATGATATTAGTCTTCAAATGGGAAGGTTCAACTGTAGCAGCAAACTTTCCAAGATTTGTTGCAGCCGCTCTTCTCACCATGGGCATGTCATCTTGACATAATTGGCCATAAATGGTTCTGAGCTCATTTTTTATGTTCTCTGGGGCACTAGGGTAAGCTATGTGAAACAATCCGCACGAAGAAACTCGAGCTGTAAACCATTCACCCACTGCCAGTCTCTACATAATATCATAATGAACAAATATACATAAATATAGAGCAGTCTCTCAATTTCTTACAGAAAAAATCACACATCAGATAAAAAGGAGCATGGTAGATTTATTTTAAAAGGAAAAATGAGAATGAATTTTAAAAAGCATATATATGCATCCAACTACTTTCAAACTATACTCTCACCAAGAATATTCTGTAAACTCAAAAGGGTAAATGTAACTAAATATCCAACATGAATTTGCACAGAAGAAAGAAAGTGTAATTAGTTTCACATTCATGTCAGTTTCTTGCAAAGACATGTTAAACGTGCTTCTTCAAAACAGGCATTATGTAGGAAGCATGGCTGCTACATCACACATATTGTGAATAGACCATGAAAGGCATGGTCTTTATAGAACTCACTGGTTAAACATACAATCAAAAAACTTCTACTTCACATGTAAGGAGAATTAGGGTATGTCCGCCTGCAATTCCAACTCTCAGATGATGGAACATAAGAGAAGAAGAAAAAAGGAAAGAACAACATTATGAATAGCATTGCATGTAATTCATATTTACCTACACCACAGAGGATCAAGTAAAATAGGTTTGTTGATAAAACCAGAGCATTTTGATCCCTATTTTTGTAAATGGGTGCATGGTGTACCAATTCTAACATGAAGTAAAAGTTTAAAAATCAAGCCTTCATATTCACAACGACCTAGTTAGTTCTTCTTTTTTTTTGTGAAAACCAGTAACGATTCAGAATCTCAGCAAGTGAAAAAAGAACAATTTATTGTGGGGGCTGAACAGTATAACATTTGCAGTCGTCAAGACTACATAGTAATAGCTCAGTTATACCATTCAACCACGGACTAAACATTATCATGTGGCAACAAGAAACTTCACTTATTATGGAATTTTGTACGACTTAGTTATGTAAAACAGTTAAAAAAAGGCCAAGTTTCTCTGTTACCTTCACTAGAGGTACAAAAAACTCCACCAAGTCTGATTCCCTCATCTGGGAACCAATCTGACAGAGAGACGCAACGGCCTTTTCCCTAACGGAAGACTCTTCAACACTGCAAAGACCTTCTAATGGTGCAAGCAACACACTAGCGTGCTCAACTCCACCAACATATGGAATAAGATTCCCCACAGCCTCAGCCATTGCAAGAAGTACTTCATCATCATCATCATTATTCTCAATCATAAACGGGATCAGCTCCTTCCGGGTCCTCTCCTCCCCAAGTGCCCGAGCAATTGTGGAAAGCCGGCGGATAGAATTCAATCTTAGCTGAATGTCCTCATTCTTAAGCTCATCGATCAGAACAACAATTGGGTACAGAGGCTCACCAGCTGCCGCCATGGGATTTCAGAATACCGGAACCTTGAATTGAAATTTTTCTGATCACCATAAATCACACATTAGAAAAAAGAAAAAGGAAATGTTTCTGACAAAATGTCAAAATTTTCACATTTGAATGCACTTGGCTTATAACCTAGATTTTAGTCGTAACTCAACAAAATGAATCAATTCTATTCGTAATTAGCCAATTCACCATCCCAAGAAACAGGAAACTACTATAACGAAATCTGCATCAAATGGTTGTGTCTAAATTGATTATCAGAAAACTCTTCAATAATTTCGGTTTCTGCATTGATGATTGATTATTATTTGATCGTACACAGATCCATAATTAAAAAATTAAAATAACGAGATTAATCAAGGGCTTGTGAATGCGATTAAATACAAAAATAATTAAAAAGAGCAGTAATTTGAGTCGGGGAAAATGAGAGAAGCGCAGACGGATCGGCGTACCTGAGTTGTAAATTGGAGGTGTGATCACAGTAATCACAAGTGGAATGTTTTGTTCAAGGTAGGAGGCGTGTGTTTTAATTCTATATTTATATTCAATTTTTTCTACTTTTCTTTATTGTAAGGGTAATTAAAATTTTGCTTATTAAGAGCATCTGCATCGCTTACACGATGCGGCATACTCGTGTAAGGCCGCTATCGTGTAAGCCGATGCAGTCGCGAGTTACACGAGGGCTATATGTTCTAACGTGTAGTCCGATAGTCTATTGATCTCAGGCGCGTGCGCCATTAAAAAAAAATAGAAAATTCGAATTTTGAATTTGAATTGTGAAGGCAGCTTTGACTGCCTCGGTTCTCGTGCCATTTTGACCGTTCGATTTTTTTTTTCTTTTTTTCTTCTCTTTATATTCTCTTTTCCTCCTTCTTTTTCCTCACTTTCTTCACTCAACAATTCTCCTCTTTCACTCTTTCAATCTACACCTTTCAATATTTCCTTCTTTTTTCTTCCGACAATGGCGGAATCCGACCACAATTCTTCGTCTGATTCATCCGACGGTGTAACTCACGTGATCATGGAGGAAATAGAGTTGCAGAAACAATTGCTTGATCACATCTATGCCCATTCGGCGCCGGAGCCGGGACGTGTGAAACGCTACAGTCTTACGTCCACCGTGATCGTGAGAATGCTCATCTACGTCTTATGCAAGACTACTTCAACGACAATCCGACGTGCGGACCTACATTTTTCCGACGGCATTTTCGAATGCAGAAGGAGTTGTTCTTGCGCATCGTCGAGGCTGTTCAAGGTGAAGATACTTACTTCCAGATGAACACTGATGGCGTGGCACGACGCATATACTCGCGGTGATCAAGGGGAGCCAACCTTGATCTTGGAGGCCGTTGCATCTCACGATCTGTGGATTTGGCATGCCTTCTTCGGTGTCGCTGGTTTGAACAACGACATCAACGTTCTCAACCAGTCGCCTCTATTCGCTGACGTGTTGGAAGAAACGGTGCCGCCCGTGCTCTTTCAGGTGAACCATCGCTACTACCAGATGGGCTACTACTTGTGCGACGGCATATATCCGGAGTGGCGTTGTTTCGTCAAGAGTCCACCGATGGCGACCAATCAGAAGGAGGCGAGGTTCAAGAAGATGCAAGAATCGGCACGAAAGGATGTCGAACGTGCCTTTGGAGTCTTTCAAGCTCGGTAGGGAATCATTCGCAGTCCGGCGCGTAATTGGTACGTGGAGCACCTCAGGGACATCATGTTGTGTTGCATCATTCTCCACAATATGATTGTGGAGCACGAAGGTGAAGGAGCAACCAATTGAAGAGATGACGATGCAGGACACGGGGCGTCTAGCAGTGACTCAACGGAGAGTGGTCGAGCAACCTCGGTTTCCTTCAAGGAATATGTGCAAAGAGATACTATTCTCCGAGATAGGCAGTTGCACGCCGCGCTCCAACGTGATTTGATGGAGCATGTTTGGGCACGTTTCAGACCTCTAGGGCCGGAATAGTTATTTTTAGGATTTCAAAATTAATGCAATTTAAATTTGAAGTAAATTGTGTTATTTAAATTTATGCAATTAAACTTAAATGAAAAATGGAAAAATCAAAACTAAAAAAATCATGTAGGCTATCATGTAACCCCAATGCGGCCTCTTTACACAATGTGGTCCCCCCTCCTCAAGTAAGCTATCATGTAGGCTATCATGTAACCCCAAATACATAAATTTTTAATTATTCTCATTTTTTGTACGCAAATTTTAGTTACTTTTATATTTTACATCATTGTTAATTGTTAGAGTTGTGTTAACTCTATTTAAATATTGTCATTTTTATAGACACTCGGTTGTTCGTTGATATCATCAGATATATCACTTGAGTTACCTTCTGCACCAGAATATTCTCAGAAGATGTTTTTTCGAATAAACACAAGGAATTATATTCTAAGTATATTTCATGTTGGATAAGCACACGAATTTAGCACAGTGTTTTACGTGTGATGGACTTCTTTCATTAAAGGATCAATATCAAGATTATCATGGACGAGTTCTACTTGAAGAAGGAGTCTATGATTCTACATCTATAAAAGACGAAGTCTTAATTTCTAGAAATCAAGTTCGAAAGTTTTTATTTTATTTTGCTACTACATTATTTTTCGTGGGTTTGAGAGAGATTATACATCTGGTTTGTGCGTATGATCTGCTACATGATTTCTTCGTAAGTTTCCAGGCCGAGCTTTGCTTGTACGTGGGTCTGGCACTTTGTTTTCTCGTGTTGGCTTGAGCAAGGTACATTTGTTGATTACTTTCATTGTTCGAAGTATTGTGTTGTAAGGGATTAGGTGTGTCCGTCGGGGTTCACATCTAGAAGGTTAGTGTATCTAACTTTCAATATTTCACCATTGTTGAGGTTTTGGGAAGTTATAGAGGCGTAGGAAGTTTGAGTCTTTTTGTAAGTCTTGTTGTAACTTAATCTCACATAGTGGAACGTTTTCCCTGGGCGAGGCCCATCAGACGTAGGTGTTCTATCACCGAACTGGGTTACCAATTCGTGTGTTCGTGTTTATTTCTGTTTCTGGTTATTGTTGTGTTCCAGTATATCACTCGATATTATCCTTGATATTTGCGAGATTTTATGTTTATTTGGGTAGGCGAGTATTTCAATTGGTATCAGAGGAGGTTACCAGCTTTATAGGTTTTGTTCTTGGGTTATTACTTCATGCCTTAAGGTTTTTGTTCGTACTCGATGGCTATCCAGAGAGAAGGTAGATCCATTGTTAGACCACCATTACTTGCTGGTACAAACTATGCTTATTCGAAAGGGTTAATTGCCTGTAAATACACAAACTATACTCAGATTTTGGTTTTTAACCAATACTTTTTTTTTGGCGAATTAATACATAATCTTTGGTTTTTTTGGAATTTAGCCCGAAAATTTTTTCCGGTCATATTTAATCCGACGTGGACGTCGGAATTTTCCTAGGTGGACTTTTTTTGATACAACTTCTATGACATGGCAATTTTAATTTAAATTGTATTATTTTAAAGCACATTTTTCTCCTTCTTTTCGAATTCTTCTTTTTTCTTTCCTTTTCTTTTCTTCTTCTTTTTTAATTACCGTAGCTTTCTTCTTCTCTTCAAAGCCAACTCATCTGCAAGAGCTTGAATTTTTCAAAATTTTCATGTATTTGATTGCAACCATGTTGCCGATTTATACTTGCCCACACTAAATCATAAGTAATTTTGTGATTGGGTCTTTAAAATTTCTTATGAATGGATCTTCAAAATTCTCTAAGAATTTGGATTCATAGTGAATAGGTCTTTGTTTGAAATTTTATTGTTTTAAGTTTCGTGAAATTCATTGTAAATGGGTATTTGAAATTTCTACATAATAATGTGGAATAGCTCATCTTGATTTGTGTGGAATAGCTCATAGTGAATGGGTATTGAAAATTTCTACTGTATCGCTGAAAATTTCTACAAAATAACGTTGATTTGGAATGTGGTTAATATGCGGAATAGCAGTAATTGATGTTGTGTGACAAACCTCTTATAATTTGTCAAATTTAATGAGAATTTAGCAGCAATATACTGTAATCTAATTGTCTGAAGCGGTGGCTGCCATTCTGTAAAGAGCAGCTGCAGGAAATAGCTGCAAATCAGTGGGTTATGGTTCCTACATAGTATTTGTACATATTAAGTCCTACAACCAAGAAATAACTACAATGTATCGCCAATATTTCTGATTCTTGGCCACTGATATGAATAATAAAGTGTAAAGAAACTTGCGCCCATTTAGGTAAAGATCAATATTACCATCAATATAGGTTAGTTTGTAATACTATTTGGACAAAAAACACAGGACCATGAGGTAATTTATTGGAAAAAGTTGAAACAAAGTGAAAACTAAAAGTATCAATGATCCAAAATATCAAAATTTCTTCTCAAAACTTCTACTCAATAGCAATATATATCCACCAAAAGTAAGACACCAATATTTCTGTAAACACAATTACTGCCAAAAGAATGCAGTCTTTAATATGCACAACACAGAGCCATTGTTTGCTTCACATCAAAATGCAGTCTATAATCTACACAACCTTCTAAACACAAGAAAATATGATCACAAAAGAATGCAGTCTTTAATCTGCACAAATTAGAGCCATTGTTTGCTTTACATCAAAATGAACTAAATCCACTTAAATTTGACTTTCTTGTGTTGGAATGTCAGTTATTGAGCCAGATACACCATGTGTACCACTTTTGTCACCACGTGGAGCCATCTTAACCATGGGAGTTTTCCTTTGACTTGGCATCTGTAATGTAACCAATGCATTAAGATTATGATCACAAAATTTAGTGTGTCATTCTAATATAAAGAATACAGTTTCTTACTCTAACGTAGATGTTCCCAATCTCATTAGAGGTAAGTGCACCATAACATTTACTTCTGACAGTTGACTTAGTTGTGTTCTTCGGTTTGTTGGAATGTGATGCTATCGAGGCCTCAACTTGCCCTGATTTAGGAGGTCTCCCTCTTTTGCCCTGATAAGTAATTACAATGCTTTAGTATGAATTTAACTAAGAAAATAAAAAGGAAAATGAAGAAGCAATTACTGGGATTTTACCTTTTTTTTATGTTGCTTTGGAACAAGTTCATTTTTGCATGTTCTAATGTTGTGTCCTGTCTGCATGCACCTTTGACAAGTCATGGTAACACCAATATTTTTTATCCTTGAAGAATTTTTAAGATCTTTTTCATCTTGATCCCTTTTTCTTTTCTTCTTAGGTCTTCCAGGCATCTTCCTAATTGGTGGTGGCTTTACTGGATCCCCTGCTACCTCAGGCCACATTCTTTTACCCCTTAATGGTTCTAAGCCATGCTTATAAGCCTCCAAATACTTATTCATAGAGTAATAATCATGAACAAATGATAATGGATCTCGCTTCATGAAGTAAATGGCAGATATAGCATGTAGACATGGTATCCCAGTTAAATCTCACTCCCTACATGTACATGACTTGCTGCCTATATGAACCACAAATTTGTCTTCATGTTGATGCACCTCAAATTTCCCTCCCAATGCCGGATGTGATATGCAATGTCTGCTCTCAAATTTAAGTTTCTCCATCTTTTTCCAAATATTTGGACATATACATCATCTTCAAGTTCCAAGTCATTATCACTTAAAGAGTCATCTGTTTCACATTCAGATGGCATATAATCTATGTCGTCTTCTGAGTTTTCATCTGAATCCTCTCCTGTAACCCTAGTTTCCACATCCAGCTTACCTTTTTCAAAGTTCAATGTTGTCAAATAGCTCAAGTTTGGACAACCATGTATAGGATTGATGAATTTGTCTATAGATTTAGCATCTCCAACATTCACACCACAATCCACGTATATAGATAGAATCCTACACTTAAGACTTAAATGTGTAAGCATCTGCATTACATCATTGTCATCTTTTAAGATATGATAAACGTCAAATCCTGGGAATTTAAAGAATAAATTATCCCAATACACATAGCCCAACTTTTGTACTTCATTTTCAAGGTCAAGATACCCAAATCTATCTTCATCAAAACCATGTCTTTCTACTAAACTTCCTCCCAAATAAATTGTATGTTCTTCCATCCTAGAAATGCATCCCCCATGGTGTATATATAAGGAAAATGTTTCACTGCAATATAAATTAAGCGAGTTGCAATTAGTTAAATAACTTAACCACAATCAACAATTTAATAAAGAAGCCACCAATAGGCGAAGAGTTACTCTACTTTAGGCCAGCAATCTCAACAGTTTAATTTGTATAAACCATGAACCCTAATTAAATTAGGAGATACTATAAACACTAATTAAGCATAAAAAGGCGACAATCCTAAGTAAACCCTTTACTGCGCTGTGATATACCCCTTAAATCGTGAGAAAAGGTAAAAAAACACACAAAAGAGACAAAATTTTGCATTAAGAAAAACAAAGAGGACCTACCTGTCGGCCATACTCTAACCAAAACCATCCAAATACTGACAGAATAAGAACACTCGCGGTATATTCTTTTGAGCAAGAAAAGAAAAAAAAAGTTTGTAGTTAAAATGATAGATTACTCTCTCTTAAAAGAAAAGAACAAGAATCGCCAATGTTAAATAGTAGTTCCTTTCAAAGAGAACAAGAAAAAATGCTTTTAGAAAAATGAAAATTAAGATAAGAAAAAAGAAGATACGTTTTTAGAGAAGAAAAGGAAAGGAAAGAAAAAAGAATAAGAAAAGTAGGCTACGGTCCTTAAAAAAGAAGAAAATGAGAAGGAAAGAAAAAAAGAAGAATTAGAAAAGAAGGAGAGAAAGGTGCTTTAAAATAATACAATTTAAATTAAAATTTCCATGTCATAGAAGTTGTATCAAAAAAAGTCCACGTAGGAAAATTCCGACGTCCACGTCGGATTAAATTTGACCGGAAATATTTTTCGGGCTAAATTCCAAAAAAACCAAAGATTATGTATTAATTGGCCAAAAAAAAGTGTTGGTTAAAAACCAAAATCTGAGTATAGTTTGTGTATTTACCGGCAATTAACCCTATTGGAAAATACACATGGACTCATTTATTCGCTCTGTGGATGAGAAAGCTTGGACTGCAGTTGAGATTGGTTGGACGACTCCCAAAGATGATGACGGAGTTGCTAAACCTATAAGCAAGTGGACTACTGAAGATCTGAATTAATGCATCCAATACCAACCAAAAAGTCCTTAATTCTATCCAAACTGCAGTTATTATGAACGTGTTTACTCTTATTTTCACGTGTGTTTCCGCTAAGGAGGCCTGGGATGTTCTTCAAAATACATATGAAGGGAACTCAAAAGTGAAAGGGCAACGTCTTCAACAATTGGCGACCAGGTTCGAGGAATTAAAGATGGGATGAAGATGAAACTATTAGTGAGTTCCACGCTAAATTACTTGCCATAGCTAATGAGAGTTTCTCATTGGGAGAGAAGATGTCAGAAGAAAAACTTGTTCGCAAAGTTATGCGATCTCTTCCAAAAAGATTTGATTATAAAATCACTGCCATTGAAGCAAGATACATCTCAACCATGAAATTGGAAGAACTAATTGGTTCATTGAGAACGTTTGAAATGGGCTCGAGATCTGAAAAGTTAAGGACATAGAAAAGCATTGCATTTGTTGCTGACTCTGGAAAACAAAAGTCTCTCATTGTTCCTGGTATTCAAGAAGACATGATTGATTCTTTCATCTTGTTCACCAAAAACTTTGAAAAGTTTTTCAATATGTACAAGAACGAGCAGACTTCATCCTCGAAATTAGGTATTTAATGTCATGAGTGTCATGGATTTGGACATGCTCAATCTGAATGCGCTAACACTTTGAAGAAACTCAAGGAACAGACCAAATCCTACATTGTGTCTCTAAGTGATGACGAGACTAATGCTAGTGGAAGTATTTCATATGAAGAACATGTAGCTCTTTTGGCCCGTATTGAGAAATTGTGTGAACAATATCTCGCTATTGATCCACCGATGCTAAGTACAGAGAGTGATATGGATGCTGATATAGAAGGTGATATAGTTGCACTTACTGCCAGAAAAGATGAGATACAGGCTTTGGCAACTGACTCAGCAATCGATGCAGAAGATACTAACAGTGATACAGACAGATCTGCTGAAGATTATCTAGCCAAAAATTATGAAACTATGCATAAGAAGTGTGTGGATGTACTGGAGTTAAACAGATCATTATCGTCCCAACTTTCAGATGTTACTAACGAACGTGATAAATTGAAATCGATGGTTGACAAGCTCCAAACTGATATCAACATTCAACACCAAGCCATGACTCTTAAAGTTAAGGAGTTGGAACATCATCAAAAGCTTGTGAAGATGATGAATACAGGTACGGAGAAACTTGAAGAGATATTGGAAACTAGTCAAAATTCCGAAAATAAGGCTGAATTGGATTTCAAAATAATAATTGGATTTCTAAATAGCAAATTCAAAAACCTCGATTTGTTCACAAATCTGGAAAAGAAGTTGAGCATCAATTTGTTCACAAACCTAGAAAAGCAGCTGAGCATGTGGTCTCTGTTGCGTATTGTAATCTGCCTCCTCGCAGAAATTCTATGACCAAGTTTGTTCATGTATGTCACTATTGCCAAAGACGTGGCCATATCAGACCCAAATGTAGATTCATCATCACTGACCGAAAAGCCAACTCCAGAGGACAAAGAAAATCAAACTTCAAGAATAATGGAAGTTATGTGGTACACACTTCTCTTTGGTCAGGTTCATATAATAAATGATTTCTTGATAGTGGATGCTCCAAACACATAACTGAAAATAGAGAGTTTCTGACAGACATACATACAATCACTGATGAGGGTGTTATGTTTGGTGATGGTATTCAAGCAAAGGTCATAGGTACTGGAACTTTAAATGTATCTGGTCTTCCACGATTGGAAAATGTTATGCTGGTAGAAGGATTGAAGGCTAATCTCATTAGTATTAGTCAACTTTGTGACAATAAGATGAACGTCTCTTTTGACAAGACTCGGTGTATTGTTACCGATGGTGATACTGAGTTCATTACTGGCAAACGCTCAAGTGACAATTGTTATGTTGTTGTTCCAGATGTCACTTGCCTTCAAGCTCATAGTCGTTGATAATGGTGACTCTGCCTCCGCATCCGTCTGAACATTTGCCATTTATTCAGACAAAAAGGGGGAGAGTGTTTTGTGGAGCGTGTTGGATGTTGACGTGTGTATGACACAGTGTGCGTATGTGTTTGGATCTCTTGTCAATGAAGCATGAATAGTGTGGTTTGGTAGCTGCTGTTGTTTGTTGTTGGTCTGTACTTGATCGTCCGGACCAGGCTGGTACACGTGCTGATACTGTCAATTTTGAAGCACAAGTTAGAGGATGATGATGAGGACGATCTTGTTATTGGTGAGGATGTCGAGGCTGACTGTAATGATCTTTGCTTTTGCTTCCATATGGATTTTTGCCATTTATTGAGACAAAAAGAGGGAAAAGATGTTTGGCAGTTGCGTATCTTGGTTGTTGCTTCTGCATTTTGATGTTACTTCCTAACCTTGGTTGATACTTATTTTGTTGTGCTGTTGTGTTACCCTGTTCTCTTGAGGGGGAGTTTATCAAATAAGGGGGAGCTATGTTCATATTGTTGTTCATTCATGTGTCTAAGCAATATTAAGTGTTTTGTCTATATAACTGACAAAGGGGGAGATTGTTAGAGTTGTGTTAACTCTATTTAGATATTGTCATTTCTATAGACACTTGGTTGTTCGTTGATACCATTAGAGATACCAGTTGAGTTACCTTCTGCACCAGAATATTATCAGAAAATGCCTTTTTGGATAAGCACAAGGAATTATATTCTAAGTATATTTTCTGTTGGATAAGCGCACGAATTTAGCACAGTGTTTTACGTGTGATGGACTTCTTTCATTAAAGGATCGATATCAAGATTATCATGGACGAGTTCTACTTGAAGAAGGAGTCTATGATTCTACATCTATAAAAGATGAAGTCTTTCCAGAAATCAAGATCGGCAGTTTTTATTTTATTTTGCTACTGCATTATTTTTCGTGGGTTTGAGAGAGATTATACATCTGGTTTGTGCGTATGATCTGCTACATGATTTATTCGTAAGTTTTCAGGTCAAGCTTTGCTTGTACGTGAGTCTGGTACTTTGCTTTTTCGTGTTGGCTTGAGCAAGGTACATTTGTTGATTACTTTCATTGTTCGAAGTATTGTGTTGTAAGGGATTATGTGTGTTTCGTCGGGGTTCACATCTAGAAGATTAGTTTATCTAGCTTTCAATATTTCACCATTGTTGAGGTTTTGGGAAGTTAGAAGCATAGGAAGGTTGAATCTTTTTGTAAGTTCTGCTATAACTTAATCTCACATAGTGGAACGTTTTCCATGGGCGAAGCCACTCAGACGTAGGTGTTCTATCACCGAACTGGGTTACCAATTCGTGTGTTCGTGTTTATTTCTGTTTCTGGTTATTGTTGTGTTCCAATATCTCACTCGGTATTATCCTTGGTATTTGCGAGATTTTATGTGTATTTGGGCAAGCGAGTATTTCATTAATTTTGACGAATTAATGTCATTGTGGCTAAGCTCAGGTGGCAAATTAATGTAATTGAGACTGATTTATATATAAATATGTAATCATCTATATATTATACTAAAACAAAGTGATGGATGGATTTTTCCCGCCTAAAACTCTTTCTCCAATGCAAATATATATTTTATTTACTTCCCACAAAAGTAATGCATCCCACTGTTTACATTAAATATTTTTATATTATTTTCAACAAAAGTTGTGTTGAAATAAGCCAATAATTATGCATGTCTCTTCAACTTCTCTCCAATTATATATTTCCAACCGTCTTTACGTCCCTTTAGTTTTTCTATGAAATTTCCAACATTTTTCATCTCATTCACTTTTCATATGTTAATTTCATAAACATGATGTACAACTATTGTTTAATAGAATAAATATAAAGTTGGTTGTATTAAGTATTTACACTCTAATTAAGTATACATATATTGCTAATGTTTATGTTATCATGTATATATAAAATAAAATAAATGCGTACATTTTCAATCATATATACTATTTATTGAACTTCTTTAGAATATGAACTTGCGCTTCTTTAGAACTAGAACGTCCATTCGTGCGATGCACGACGAACATTGCAATTAAATGACATGTTTAAATAATAAAAACATATTCAATAAAATTAAAATATAAATAAATAACTAATATATTTTAATAATAAAATAAAATAATCCATATCAATTATTCAATAAAATCTTGAATTTAAAACGTATATTTTCAACTTTGTATAAAGTATAATAATAATTATAGTTATTAAATAAATTTAATTTATTTGATAATGAAAATTGAAGAAAAAAATTAAAGATTTTTTTTTTAAAAAGATGAAGAGAAAAATGGTGAAAAAATTAGTGAAAGAAAAGAAAGAAAAATGGAGGGAAAAAACTCATCTTTTATGTATTATATAGATATGAACTTGTGTAAATGAGTAGAGTGGGAACTCGGAGTTGAGCCATTTTTAAATAAGTGAGGAATACTATTAATTAACAACTTTTCGTTTCTTTAAAATTTAGATAGAACGAGTAAGTTAGTACAATAGTTGACTTTTCAGGTGATTGAAGATCAGCACACTAGTCATGAGCTGACTTAGTTCAGATAATATTCTTATCTAAAAAAGCATTAAAATAATTTTAGAGTGATAATCAGTTAGCAATCCTACTTATAGTTGATAAGTTTATCGCTAGGACAAATAACTGATTGTAGATGTTGAATTTGGTGGACAAAGTTAATAAAAATGTTTATAAACTCATGCACATTAATTAGGTTAACTTTGAGTATGAGTATGATGCAAGATAAATGTGTTGAATGTATGACAATTGATATACTACATAAGATACTAAAATGTAAAACACACAAATGATTAACATAGTTTGGAGGAAAATGCTCATATCTTAAAATGCTTTGAAGAGTTAAATTATTTATATAATATTTTATCATTATTTTCTAGTTTATTATAATTTATAGTTAATGTTACAGTTGTACAGTTATCTTAAGTTTTCTGCAAAATTCTCGAACCTTCATTTTATTGAGAGGCAAAATTTTCCTTTTTGCCTAGGACCCCGGAATGTCAGGGCCGACCCTATAGACTGGCATACCAAGTTTACGTGATTGCATGAGTAAACCTTTTGAAGTAAAAAGACTAAGCACAATCGATGATTTTAATGGTATAATTAAAATTGTCTAGACCTTCACCCAAAAAAAATAAATTATCCAGACCTCCATAGTTGGTCCCTAGATAAAGTGGTAGTGGTGTGACTATGTGAGTAAACATTCACACCAGAGGCGGATGTATAAAGGGGCTGCACTGGGCTCCAGCCCAGTGCAACCCCAAAATTTTGTCCTATATATATTACGTATATTTAACTTAATACCTATATAGTTCAATTTTAGCCCAGTTCAACTTTCAGAAAAAAAAAATAAAAAATCTTTCAACATAAAAATAAAAATTAGTTTATTCTTGTAGAAGATAGATTATTTTTTAAAAAAAAATATATAGATGAAATTTTTTATATTCTTTCAACAATAATTGTACAATTTGCAGGGGTATCTTTAGTATATATTATTGAATCAATAAAAAGAGAATAATTATTTATCATAGTCGGTGATCGAATTTTAATCCTAAGTCCATTAAAATTCTACTTACACATAAAAATGAATTGTACAGACTGCCCGAAAAATTTGGCTCGGGGGCTACCGCCCCCAAACCCCCGTTCAATACCTTCAAGTTTAGCCTCCCCTATCGACAAATCTTGGATCCGCCCCTGATTCACACCATTGTGGCTTGCATATAGGGCTTTCATAACGTTCTTTAAATAATGTAACTGAAATAGATTGGCTTGGAATTAAATATTGAAGGGACATGGTCCCGCGTGAGTATGTCAATTTGAGGGTTTTGATTCTAAAGACGTTGAAGTCGCTGCCACTTGAAGCGGCTGCCACCTGAAGCCGCCGCCGTCACTGCGCTCGGTTTGACACAACACCTACTTCTACATATCCAACAAGGCCATCGTTGCGCACGAGTCTGATGCCGCCGCGTCTCCCTTAGCTGAGAGTCGTCGTCCGACGTCGCCACCGCGCTCAGCCCTGAGCACTCTCAAAGTCCAACGATAAACAACGCGACACAAATCGTACTTTGAAACTCACAAAAGGAAAGACTCACGTGTTCATAGTAAAATTATAGTTCAAAGTTCAATCTTTCACTATGTAATTGGAATTCATTTGTTCAATCAATTTCCTTTTTATATGAAAACACAACACAATATATATGTATGTGTGTGTGTATATATATATATATAGGGGCACGCTCCAGTGAGACCCCCTATTTTTCGTGTAACATGAGGATAATGAATAAGACATATAATAGTAATGAACAAGACGTATATCTAACGAACAAGGTGTATATACTGCTGAAAAATAAAATTTAAAAAATTTGTAATGAATAAGACATATATATTGATGAACAAGGCAGTATATATTGATGAACAAGGCAGTATATATTGATGAATAACAAAATTTAAAATATTATGCTCTCCCTCCAGGATTCGAACCCTGTGAAAAAAAAATCACCCTCCAGATACAATATCAGCCATAAGATTGATGAAATAAACGCACCAGATCGTGCCCTAGATATCACTAAAATTAGGGGGTCTCATTGGAGCGGCCCCCTATATATATATATATATATATATATATATATATATATATATGGTTATGTTCAATGAAAAAGGCCTAAATGTAAAAAAGAAAAGAAAAGTAATCTCATCCGTTGATCTTATCTAATCTAACGAACATGATTTATTCACGTCATGTTCAACGATTTTTTCGTTGAACATTCGTGGACATATACAATATTTTTGGGAGTTCTGGGTTTCGACCCCCCATATGTTCAACGAAAAAATCTGTTGAACATGGCGTGAATAAATCATGTCTGTTAGATTAGATAAGATCAACGGATGAGATTACTTATCTCTTCTTTGGGGTGAAACTTGATTAAATATTTGTTCTAAGTTCTTTGTGCATTTCTAATATTTTTAAAACTAGTAAGTTTTAGGAAATGAAACTCTGAAGATGAGTCTCTGATTCTTTGCTATTTTACTGAAGCTTTTGATGAGAGGAGAACTGAAAAATATATGCATTTTGTTGAGTGTTATGTTAACTAAATGTATATATATAAAAAAAAAAAAAATGAAGGCGAAATGAAATTTTCTTACCTAGTGTTGAAGCCTTCTTACTCTCTGATTAGTGGTGTTGTGAAGATGAATGAATGATTGTATAAACTTGATATGTCGAGTAGCTAAAGGAACAACTGCAGGCTAAGGTATAGTAATTGTAAGTGTTGGTGAGATTTACTGTTGATGAAGGGAAATAGCGTAGTTGTTTGCAGAAGCTAATATAAGTTATACTCAAGCTGGAAGAAGTTTGAAATTTGTGTGATTTTTGTAAAAAGAGTATGAAGTTGGAGGAGTGCATAGTAGTATATAGTCTTGTAGAAATTTGAGGGCATAGTACGTGTATAGTGTTGTAGATTTACGATGTGATCATTTATTGTGATTTAATTTGTTCCGACTCATTCTTATTTCTGTAATAATTTCCTTGATTTTTGCTAATTAAATTGCTCTTCGTATTTCTATTTATTAAATTCTCGAACTTTGAATTTAATTTTTGATGAAACAAGTATCAACATCCTTATTTAAATAATATTAAAATTCTATAAAATTAAATCATCAACGTTGATGTAGGATTTACTCATTAATTTTTGTGAAAGTCAGAATTAATTTAAGATTACATAAAAAATAAAGTAGATTACATAAAAAATAAAGTAAACACATATAAAGTAAAAAATAAAAAATAAAAAAAATATTATTCACTAGGAACTCAAGTTATAACTCCATTGAATTGATAAATAACACGATTTATGAAAATCGGTTATTGATCTGAAAATTTGAGAATATTGATTTAATCAATCGATTTGTAAAATGAAGTTTTAAATACGTAGCTAACTAATAAAATTTTATTATTTGGTCAACTTAGGTCTGAATATTAAATCATAAGTTTTGTACCTCTCATACATGTTTTTGAATTTAAGAGGCTGAAATAATATTATATGATAATCAGAAAAACAAAACTAATAATTAAATATACAAAAATAATAATTCATGCAATTTCTTAATTTAAAAATCGTACTTGAAAGCTAGGGTATCACATCGAGCGACTTTGCTTACTTTTTATTTCATTTTTTAAAATTAATTCTTAAAAATTAAATATTCTAAAATTCAATTATTTTTTTTTCTCATTTTGTATAAAAGAGAATTCTATCGTTTCTCATTCATTCTTTTCACTTCAAATAGTGATAATATTATCATAGAGTGAAAAAATAGCGACGAAACACACTATAAAAGGACGTTACTTTTAAAAATTAATCTTAATAGATAAAAATAGTAAAATCCTTGTTCACTAAAATGAATTGAAATTTTCGGATATTTCAATTTCTTGATAATCTCTATCATTTAAATTAATTTTATTTAATTCATATCTCATTCAAAGGATGAGATTGAAGATATTCTAATATTAAGTATATAAGTATGCTTAATTATGTATCTAATCAATCATAAAAAGAAACATACTTTCGTCAACCTTCAGCCACCAACCCATACTCCGAATGAACAAGTAAAGATTAGATTATATGATGATTTGAAGTTTACAGTTCAATCAACACCAAATTTGCCAACAAACAAAATTGGCAATTTTCAGCATCCTAAAAAGTAGAAAAAACCAAATTTTGCCACATGAAAAAAAGAATGCCCTCAGTTTTCAAAGATTTCAGAAACCTATACAGAAAATACGAAAGCAGCAGTAAGATTTTACAGCCCAAACCAAACCTATTTAGCTTCTTCAGTTTGGGACATGACAGATGTTTTGCAAATTGGGCAGCTGCTTTTCTGCCGAAGCCACTGCTTTATGCAGTAGATGTGGTAGAAGTGCCCGCAGTATAGCTTGCCCGTCTCGTCATCTGCTTCATATTCCTCCTGCAATGCATCGTTCAAGTACGAAGCAAGCCGAAATAGACCGTCAAAAAAACACGACGGCATAAAAACATAGGGTTATTCTTAAATTATAATCCGAACTTTAACCTCGAGGTGATTTTTATGTCCGAACTTAAAAATAGTACAAATATAACATGTATTTATCTCCATTTTTTTTACTTAATAGCCTGAGTCGCGATTTTCAGACAACTAAATAGTAACATGGGTTCAAAGTTCGAACTATAATTTAAGAATATACAAGAATATACACCAGCAGCGGAGAGAAACTTAACCTGGCATATACTGCATTTCCTCTCCATCTCTGAGGTAAAATGCAACGACAAATCAGTCGAGGGTGCAACTTTAGTCGTCCCCAAACAACGAGTTATCTCGTCATCTCTCAATCCGGTGCTCACATACCCAATCCTGTCACTGAGCTCCAGCAATTCCTATTTGCGTGATACAACAGAATTTCATTTCAAGAACCACAAATATCAATAGCAAGCCCCATTCAACACTATTATGTTACAACATACCTCGTACGACATGTTATCCGTATCAAGCCTGAGATCCCTGTACCGGTCGAGCCCATCTGATCTCCCACCCATCAACAGACTACTTTGGAGCATTACAATCTGCAGATTGCAACACAAAAAACAAGACTATTAAAACACTTGCAAAATTATGAAATGATATATAATTATACAGTAGCTTTTCTGAGCATTTCGGTAAAAGATAACCCTTGTTTTCTACTTCTTTTTCTAGCGTTTAAAACTTACTCACAGGAGAAGAAGGCAGTTCCATTTTCATGTAGACTTCAAATAAGAATTCTAACCTTTTCTTGAGTTGAGAATATAAACCTTTTACAGTTCAAATGGGATTCTCTCACCTTATCTAATATTTGGTAGATCTTCTTAAGGACTACGTGAGGCGTTAACAATTATAGAACTAAAACAGTATATATTCATACATTTAAGCCCAGTTCTAAGGTTATGGTCCAAAACTCTTGGGGACCATCTACCCCACCTGTATGTCCTATCATCCATGTCCCATTATCAATTTTACTATTTTAATAATATGTAGTAGTATATAATAATTACATAATGAACTTTAATTTATAAACTTTATTGCAAAAAATTGGATTTTTTTAAAAAGCTACTTTGGGAATAATCAACCCAAAAAATCAACATTTGACAAAAAAATGCAGTTTAAAAAAAAAACTGAAGAAATGCAAATTAATTATAAATATTTTAATCATAAACCATAATTGAATTGAAGAGAAAAAAAATGAATAAATCAATCAATCAATCAATTGTTGGACACCAAAGTTGGGATAGAGGATGCCAAATGATACAAATCGGATGACATCGTCTATTAATGCAATACTAGATGTTGACCAAATATATGATAATTTCATGCATGAGAGGTGGGTAAGGTTCGGTGAGTTCCACGGATTGACGAAACGAACAGCTCTGATTTTTCTTTCATACATACATCATGTCGATTTTTCAAGAGCCTCATGTAAAACCATGCTCTTCAGCCAAACAACAACCAGATGTTGAGAAGCTGACTATGTGCACATCAAGTTAATATTCTAAATCAGATTAAAATTGTACTCAATAGTACGTTTAATCTCAACGTCTTGTTACATTAAGAATGTTCAAGCTCAGGTAACTTTCTCCTCTGAAACTAAACATTTGAGAGTTTCTAAATCATGTGAAAGCTAATAACGAGGTTATGTACTTCACAAAATACAGGGTAAGTTCATATGCAAAACCGTCTTTGCAAGAAACATGAGCATTTCCATCTAATTTCACTAAAACATACCTTATCTTATTCAGTTAACATCTGAAACTCAACGGCAACTAACAAGCATATCTGATTAATCAATCCATTCAATCTTCAGGTAATAGTTGCTGATAAACAATTTAGAAGTTCAATAACATATTTGAGGACGAAAGAAGTGGCAAGAGCCTGCATCATACTCAAATGAGAAAAGACAAGCAGCAAGTTCAAATTTTTATTCTGTCAAGGCTAGTCACAGATCATGCTCTAATTGAACCTTGAAGTTCTAAACCCGACAAGAATGAATTATAAGTCGAGGCTGGCAAGACAAGAAACACCCTTATAGTTTGTCATCTGTGTTTATAGTAAAATATTTTAAGACGTTACCTTTAATCTACTCATCATTACTAATCTCTCTGTAGAATGATATCCGTGGTAAATGATAGGACCCTATATCTCAAGTGCCAAATTACAACACTTAAACTAAAATAAGATTTCACAAGAACTCGTTATAGGGGGAAAAAAACTACTTTGCAAACTAATTATTTCAAGTATGTTCATGTAATCACTTGTCCATGAAATCTTTCTCTCCAATAACAGCTCCATATCAGAAAATTAATCATCATGCAGATTCAAGAGTATTGGAAAGTAATCGGAGCTCAAAACATCGTTAAGATCAGGAAGAACAAAGCTAACCTCAGCAAGTCCATCACGGAAACCATGTCTGACATGACGATGATGTCTGGATCCAGAAACATCAGAACGTATACGAGCTATTCCAACAGACGAATCGGATTCAAGGAAAGGGTTGTCTTCGGGGGTAACCATTCTCCTCACATTGTAAGAACGCTGACAATCAACAACAGAAAGTTGAGGGTATTGTATAACATAACCGTAGTGTAACTGTGTAACAAAATCGAATGCAACACGGAACAACGAGAGCATTAGAAGTGAAGTGATGAACACAAACTTGAAAGTATAAGCAGTAAATAAGACCACAAAAATTAAAAAATAGCAATGTGGTTAGAAATTGTAAGCAAAACCAAAACAGTATGAACAAGAAACTAAATACACATACACACAACTCGAGATTATAGAAATACAAACAGATACATGTAACATATTCACTGGATATACAGATATAATAACTGGGTAATTGCACCTAAAATACATGAACTTTCACCCAATTACATGAACTTGAAATTCTGCCTCCAATTACACAAAATTTTAATTGTTTTGATTTTTCACACAATTATCAACTGTTCCAAATTAATACTGAGACGGACACCTGAAATGTCTACATGGCTTAAAATGGCAGATATACTAAATGATGTAATTAGATGTCTAATCCACTTTAACATTAATCCTCCCAAAATAGACAACTGTGTGAAAATCATAACAATTGAAAGTTAATGCATTAGGAGGCAAAATTTTAGGTCATGTGTAAAACCAGAATTGAGGGAAAGTTGGTGTATTTAAGCACAATTAACCCTTTAATAATAGAATAAAGTAATCATCTTTAGCAATGAGCTGCATCAATTGTAACAGACAAAGTTCAGTTAAGCTCTCTTCTCTATCTCTCTAAATGTATAGAGATACGAAGGAAACAAATTACCTCCCTCGGAGCAACAGAATTGATTCTGTCATTAACATCAACTTTGCCTCTCGAGGGCCTCCTCGAAACGACGCAATCGACGGAGGCAGCGTCGGTGCTCAGCCCCATTCCGGCGCCACACCAGACATCAGGCGCGCCCACGCAGCTGGACGACAGCGCCAGGGAGAGCGACGGCGATTGCAGCGGCGGATTGGCGGCGGAGCTTCCGTGAATGAGTGGCTGCTGGTCATTGCCGCTTTTCTTGGTCTTGAGCCTCTTCTTCTTTAGCTTCTTGGCCTCCCAATTGGCCGAAGTCCTTATGACCGCGGGTACCGACACCTGCGACGAGGCGGCGCAGCCGAGCCCGCGGAATGTGGCCGACGAGAAGTTCTTCTTCTTGTAGGCGGCGTCGGAGGTGGGGCTGGAGGAGAGGAGGATTGACGAAATGGTGGTTTTGGGGCGGTTGGAATTCGGATCTGTGTCCGGAATTCTGGGCTTTCTGTGGCGGATTTGTTCGGCCGTGGATAAGTTTTCCGCCGCCGCTGTAGGCATGGTTTATCGTGTGTGTGTGTGTGAGAGAGAGAGAGATGGAATTGCGTGTGAAGGAACGGGTGGAAGGAGAATGGGGGAAAGGTGGGCAAGTGGGGTGTTGATGGAATTTGAAGAAAGGATTTTTCTGAAGTAGAAAAGAAGCTCTCTGTCTGTCTCTGCGTGTGTGAGAGAGAGAGGAGAGAGGATTTGCGTGTGTGCGTAAGAGAGAGAGAGAGAGGGAGGTGGGGGGTGTTTGTGGAAATTCAGGAATGGAATTTTGTGAATCAGAAAAGGAGGTGAGAAGAGAGAGAGAGAGAGAGAGAGGAGCTAAGAGCTAAGAGCTAAGAGCTAAGAAGGAGAAAGCGAAACAAGCAAAGTCCATGGATTCCTACTTTATAGCTTAAGGACTTGTTTGCTTCAAAATTTAAAGCCATTTATAAATTAGTGGCACGTTATCTATTATCCATATCTTTTGAATTCTGTATCACACTTGAGAGGTGTGATAACGTAAAATCTTTTTTTATATATCTTACCAAATATGATATTGATATCTAATATATTTAATAGATATCACAGTAAAAAAATATCACGTTTTATCCCATACCACGTAGCAAACGAGCCCTAATAATTAATGCTGCTATATGATTTGGTAGGGTGGAAATAAAATTAGGAACATAAGGAAAATAATTGTGGAAAGTGAAAGCTTATTGAGAGAAGTCTGTCCAAATATATAACAACCTCTATTGGTATTGGCAGAGGCTTTCTTTTAGTCTCGCGCAGTCTCAATTTTTAGTATTCATATTTTTTTTAGATCGTTTTATATTTTAATATTTATTTTTAATTTAAATAAAAATAGATAGAATTATTATCTCATTTTATTGTTTTTAAACATGGTTATCAAACAATTGTTTAAGAATTTGAATCATTTTAAATTTTTTGTTCTAAATAAAGGCTATCCTAAATGTATGTTACTTCCATTACATAAAATTACTCTTTTATTTCTTAAATGCTTTAAAATTTAATCTATTTTTTATAATTAAAATCACATTAAAGCATTTTTTTAATAAAATAACTTTAATAAATATTTATGAATATGAAATGTCGAGCAATAATAAAGATAAAATAGAACAATTACCTATAAATTATGATTGTCAAAGAATATTAAGTGTTTTTTTTTTTTTTTGAAATTACAAGAGGTATCTGAATATAATCAATTATGCAACCCGCACGCAAGCAAGACCTCACCACCACCCAAATGGTGGGAAAACATCACTGTACGCAGGTGAGAAACGCCCTGCGTGTGGGACCTCAACACCAAACAATACAACACCGCATACAGACGGGAATACAACACCACCTAAAGTGGGAAAACATCGTCACGTAGGCGAAAATACAACACCACTTAAAGTGGAAAAATACCACCGCACGTAGGCGAAATTGAACTCAAGCTCTCACAAACGAGAGTCTTTAGGTGCCTCAGCTTTCTCCTCTTTTATTTGTGTAAAATTAAATGAGGATAATTTGATGCGATGGAGTGACTTTTTTTTTTATAAGAACTTGTAACAATTATTTCGATGCACACGTCATAAGCTTATATTTTCCATGTAATAACTTATTAATCATATATAATAGATAAATCATGCTCCCTTCGTCCACTTATTCTTGACTCTGGTTTGCCATTTTAGTCCATTCATCAATTTTTTACTCATTTCATTTTTCGTATATTTTTATTCATAATAAAGTGAAACTCTTATTTTCACTCATAATATATTCGAACTCAATAATTTTTGTTAGGAGGATTATGCGAGGACAAAAAGAAAGAGTGAGCGATGCCAAAATATTTTATACTCTCTTCATCTCATTAATTTTGTCATGTTTTCTTTTTTGAATTGTCCTAATAATATTGTCCTGTTTTTATTTTTGATAATAATTTTATATTATAAATAATATAACTCATATTTTTATATATTTTTATTACATTAATTTAATTTTCTTTATTAAAAAAAATAGAACAAATTTATTGGGATAGAGGAAGTACACTGCACATAATATAAATATTGGCTGAGAAAAGAACAAAAGTTTTGCTTAATTGGTGGGGAGTGGGGAGGATAAAGGTTGTAATAAATATTAGAGGCTCCCCATCTTTAATTGAGTAGTTTTTGGACATTGTGATAGGCTTGACCAGAATTGCTTACTTTTCTGGAATGGTTAGGTGGGCCTCCCCCCTTACAAAGAACAATTTACATAAAATAAATTTTAGTTTTCTCATTTGTGTTCTTAAAATATGATGAGTATCAATATTCTAATAAAGTATGAAATAGTTTCCCCTTACCATTAAAGGAGAGCACCTTCCACTAATTATTAGTACTACTTTTGTTATTATTGATAGGACAAACTTAGAATGACGAATGATCTTTACAGTTCCAACGACTCTCAATGTGTCATTCAACTACTCTCAATATGTAACTAATTCATGCCAAAATCTTATGTTGCATGCAGAGTTTAGTGGACCGGGAGATGTATTTATTATTCATAGTAAAGAAAAGAGGTAATTGCCTTTAAATATATTACCTTTTATTATTTTTTGAAATTGCACATCACTTTTAAAATTCGCCTCATAATACATAATTTTTTTTTCTTCTGAAATTGCACATGGTCAGCCAATCACCAACCAAAATAATGATGTGAATGTCGGAAACGCCACATATACACGCTGTAAAAAAAATTAATTGATGTGGTAGTCATGTAGGATTTTTTTTTTTTTTGGCTATTAAATTCGAATTTCCAGAATATAGAATTAAGGCATTAAATTCCCAATTTTCCCCTAGTTTTACAATTTCCCCATTTGCAACAAATTGTCGAAAGGACGGATCTTTATCGGCTTGCGCCGAACCCGATGGTTGGCCTCCTGACATCGTTGATCGCAACCTTCCCTCACTAGATTCCATGAAAACAACAATTTCCCATCACTCCTGCAGTTCTACCATAATAAAAAATATGACAACAATAAATGCATTTAAACCAGCCAAAAAAGGATGATATCAACTAAGTTTTCAGCACAGTAGGCCCTGGATAAAGAAAGCAACCCACGCCAAATGCATAATGAATAATTTAAGTTGTCGACTTGTTCACTTTAATTGAGTTTGTGGAATCTATGCAAATTAGCAGTTGATGTTAGGGGAAAGATCACAATCTAAGTTAAATCAACGGCGACACGTTCGTCTCCCTGCCTGGTTCATCCCGTGCACCAGAGCCTTGGTCGCCGGTTCGTCGCGTGCGCCGAAGCCTTCGCCGCTGGTTCGTGTTGGTGTAATTGCTAGAGCAAGTGTAATCGCCGGAGCTGAAACCTTTCTTGGTGTTGGTGTAATCGCTGCAGCTAGGGCAATGTGGGCCAGATCGCTGGACGCTAGGGCAATTGTAAAAAGTGCGAAATTGTAAAACTAGGGAATTTAGGAGAAAATTGGATATTTGAGAAATTAATGTTTTAATTCTATATTCTGGAAATTCGAATTTAATAGCAAAAAAAATAAATAAATAAACCCTACATGGTTGCCACATCAATTAATTTTTTTTTCGGCGTGTATATGTGGCGTTTCCGGCATCCACGTCATTTTTTCGGTTGGTGGTTGGCTGACCATGTGCAATTCCAGAAGAAAAAGAATGGTTATGTATTATGAGGCGAATTTTAAAGGTGGTGTGCAATTCCAGAAAATGGAGAAAGATAATGTATTTAGGGGCAATTACCCCCAAAGAAAATGAATTTTGACAAATTAAATTACTCCATTTGTTCCACCTAATTTAATTACGTATTTCTTTCGACACGAATTTTAAGAGTGTTAAGAGCATTTTGCATTTTTAGTGGAAGACGCTATAAGGTGGTCTCTACCTTTGTGTCTTCCCTCTTTGGTATATTTTAAAATAAGTTATGAAAATCTTAAAATATTTTATTTTCTTTCCGTTAAAATTTTACAATTTTTTATTTATATTTATGTATAAAAATATTTATTTATTTATTATACCGTGTAATACTTTTAATTTTCATTATCAAATAATTTAATATTATTTAATAACTATAATTATCATTATATTTTATACAAATTTGAAAATTTACATTTTCAAATTCAAAATTTTATTGAGGAATTGGTGTGTTTATTCTATTTTTAAAATATATTTTGTATTTATTTATATTTAATATTTATACTTGTTTATTTAAATATGTCGTTTAATTTTGATGTTCGCCGGGCATAGCACGGATGGACATACTAGTTTATAAAACATGTAAGTAACCCGTCGAATTTCAGTTCACTAAAATAAAGCATTTAATGAAATTGTTTTAAAATAAAAAGCTGTAACATTTATTTGAAATTAGCCTAAACTATGTTGTTTTAGTATATATGGTGAAGAAGTTCAAATTTATGCATAGGTAAAGTATGTTATTGATCTGGACTTCACACAACTTTGAAAATATAATGGAATATTTGGTGATTTGTTTTCTTTTCGTTTTCGAATCTCTTTTGCAGGAATGGTTGAGGTTTTTTGAGAAACAAAAATGTAGTAAATTCACATAACAGGGATAATACAATATTTATGCAATGGGAACTTGCGGAGGTTGTAGTAAATTATGGGAGTTTTAGATGATAGTAAGTTTGAATAGAAGCTGTATTTGTTGATGACATAATACTAAAAGTTAATGTTCAATGTTGAAAGGCAGAGCTGTGTGATGTGAATAATGAAATGAAGGATGATGGTGCGCATGCAATAACTTGAATGCTAGTTAATGTGGGGAAATCTGCATTAGCCAACTCTTGAATTGAAACTCAACTTTGCTTTGTGATTTTCATTGATTTGAAGAGAAAGGGAGGCTAAAACACTCTCCACAGCCCGGGGAGACCAAAAGTATACATTGTTATGCTATTTCTAAATGGATCTTCCTCTACTATTAAGCTGGTGTTTAGGATATAATTTTTGCTATATTCCTCCGACACTTTGACTGATTTTTGCTACTAATCAAAGACAGTGAAATAAACCTCGCAGAATATTACAAGAAATGGGCGAAGCTCTGAAACTGGTGATGCTAGTTTGAGTCTGGGGAAAAACCAGAAGAGGCAGTAATGTATCCGACTGAATGGCAGCTGTTGCCACTCAACTGCACATTCTTTGACTCGCTTTCATCTTTTGAGTTTGAGGTTTTGCACAACATATTTCATCTTCCTTTTGCTTTATACATTAGATCATTGATGCAGCCCGAACAGAGCTAAACTCACCAGAGCTGAACGCACCAGAACAGAGCCAAGCTCGACAGAGCTGAAGTCGTTATGCCAGAGCAGAGGAGGACTTCAGAGCAGAGCAGAATGCCAGACCAGAGTTGGACAACAGAGCAAAGCAGAGTGCCAGACCAGAGTAAAACTCAGAGCAAAGCAAACATGACAGAGCAGAGCGGAATGCCAGAGCAGAGAAGAATATCAGAGCAGAACAGATAGCCAGAGCAGAGCAGGCTTCCAGAGCCAGAGCAGAGCAAGCTTCCAAAGCAGAGCTAAGTTCCAGAGCTGGCCGAAGTCCAGAGCAGAGTATGCTAATTTCCAGAGTGGCGTTTTCCAGAGCGGGTGTTTTCCAAAGCTGGCTTTTCAGAATGGCGTTTTCCAGAGCTGGCATTCTCGCTAGAGTTGTCAAAACTTGCTGAACAAGTTTTTCTTTTGTTTCCTTGTTTTTACGTTGTTTCCTTCATTAGATTAGGGTTAGTTTTGCCTATATATATGGCTGCATGTTGAACGAATATATGATATCTTTTAACCTATCTTTTATCAATCAAATTTGTGAGTTTTAATCTCTCTTGAGAACTTCGAGTTCTTCTTGATTTTGCCAAAGGCAAATTCAATTTATCGGCGTAACGGCGAGTTCAACCAACCCTCGTCGGGTGTCATTCATCGTCCCCGAGTTGCTGCGTCAATCACACGTTGGGGTTTAGGGATCTGTTATCCTAGATCATTTCGTGCATTAGATTAAGAGATTTTGGGATATTCCATCTTTATCGTTCCTTTTATTTACCTTTCGTTTATCAATTCTTCCGCATAGCGTGTTGTTTGAACGGACCGGCAAGATTCAGTTCCTTACCGGCGAGGTTCATATCAATCATGTTCCATGTAATTAATGATTTCTAAACATATTACTACATGACTTCTTTGTTATATATTTGAGTTATGAATACTGAAAATCGGAACTCATCGATCAGATCTAGAATTATTGAAGCAATAAATTCGCATCATTAAATAATTGATTACAATATTATAATTTTATTTCACTTTAATTCAATTATTTTATTGTACTCCCTCCGTCCCCCCAAACATCATCCTAAGGGAGGGTGACACGGGTTTTAATAAAAGTTAATTATGTATTAGATGAGTGGAGAAAAATGAGCTCTCTAGAAAATACTCCCATTGATCCGAATATTTTGCAAGAAAATCTATCCCGGCATACTCAATTTGGACTCAAATTTATAACAGGATACTCAAAATATTGAGAGCATTAGGAACTCTACATCAATGTCTAGTCCGGAGCTCCCTTCGGGGTTGTCGTTTGCCGAGAGTTCCTGCTTTCTTTTTGTTTTTTTTTAGACGGGTACTATTTTTTCTTTTAAGGATTTTCACTCTGAGTTTTCCTTAAAAGATTCCGGCACTTAGTCTACTTTTCTGTGCTCTCAAAGGTTTTAGGTTTTTTCTTTTCTTTTATATATATAATCGCATTTTAATAATAGAATTATATTTGACTTCTAACAAATTTTCAAGTATCCTACCGAGGTTGAATATCAATGAGCCATTGTTCCTCAGAAATAAACCCTTCTGACCCCCAAACAAAAAGAATACTATAGCCATTTCAAGTTTTTGTTGGAGCAAAAAAATCAATCCTCCTTGTAAGGTCCAAGTAATTCTCCAGATTCTTGCTGAAGGGCGGAGTTCCTTCCTTCGACAACCTTCTCCCCAGTGCCAACAGTTAAAGGTTCGTCTTGCAGCATTGAAACAATCAGCACCATAGCCAGCACAACACATATAAGAAGGAGAACAAGTATGGCTGCCACTTTTGAATTCATGAGACTCATCAGTGATGGACCGGTGATTCTTTTGTGTATTACTCTTCCTTCTCTGTAGCCCTCGAGGAATCTTGAAACTTGAGAGGCCATGTCTGCTTCGTCTCCGTTTCCTGAACCAGTAACCTGTTGTTCCAGAAAGAAGTATATAATTCAGGTCTTGAGATTGGTAGGGGATTAATAGCATGAACAAGATAATGTTTGTAAACACAAATTTTTTGTATTTCAATTTGATAAAATACAAAAAAGCGTTACAAAGATAATTTGATAGATTTGAAGATAGATTTATGCGGGTTGCAATCTCTAGTTAATCTTCTGATTCTTCTCTTCCATTTGATTCTTGAACAAGCTCGAAGGTTATTGAAATACTTGATTTGATGACGCCAATCCAAGGGACTTAAGTCGTGATTTTGGATTGAACGTTGAACTTGATTTGATTTGAGAAGAACGTCCTTAGAATTTTGTAAGAACGCCTTGAAGCTTTCGAATTTGATTTGATTTGATTTGAAGAACATCCTTAGAATTTGTAAGAACGCCTTGAAGCTTTGGGACTTGGTTGATTTGATTTGAGGAAGATCGTTCTTGGAATTTGTAAGAACGCCTTGATCACTTGAAGATTTGAAGGTTTGATCACTTGAAGATACTTGAAGAATACTTGAAGATTTGAATGCTCAAATACTTGAAGATTCGAAGAAGACTTGAACGCTTGAAGATTTCGAAGGATACTTGAAGATTTGAATGCTCAAATACTTGAAGATTCGAAGAAGACTTGAACGCTAGATAGAATTCTTCAAGATACTTGAATACTTGGAAGAATACTTGAACTCTCCAATTCTTCGCCTCTTTCAACTTGCGATACTAGAGAGAATTCTTTGTGCTCTTCGATCTTCCACTCCTTCACGTTGTCATTTATAAGCTCCCAACACCTCTATTTATAGATTTTAGAGATGGGCTTCGTGGGCTTTATGGGCTTTGGGCCTTCATGCATGGGCCTTAGGGCCTTAAGTGGCCAATAAGCCCATTAATTCATTTTATTAAATATTAATCATATATCTATTTAATTTAGGAATAAAATCCCATTTAATAAAATAGAAAATATAATTGAATATTTAATTCATGAATTTACACGTGGCATGATTTAATTCGACGACAAATTTAATTGTCTACAAATTGCCCCATCGAGACTTGTTTATGGACGAAATGCCTTTGGTAATAGACGAGTCTCGAAATTTATTTTGATAGTTTAAACTCTTATCGCGGAGTTCTTGATTTTGAATTTTGTAAATAGTTTATACTCGTATTTAGGAGTTCTTCATTTTCTTTGATTTTGAAATTTTAAATAGTTTATACTCGTATTTAGGAGTTCTTGAATTGAACTTTGGAATTTTAAATAGTTTATACTCGTATTTAGGAGTGCTTCATTTTGAACTTGAATTTTAAATAGTTTATACTCGTATTTAGGAGTTCTTCAATTTTCTTTGAATTTATAAATAGTTTATACTCGTATTTAGGAGTTCTTGAATTTCTTTTGAATTTATAAATAGTTTATACTCGTATTTAGGAGTTCTTCAATTTCTTTGGATTTATAAATAGTTTATACTCGTATTTAGGAGTTCTTTATTTGATTTTGAAATTTTAAATAGTTTATACTCGTATTTAGGAGTGCTTCATTTGATTTTGGAATTTTAAATAGTTTATACTCGTATTTAGGAGTTCTTTATTTGATTTTGAAATTTTAAATAGTTTATACTCGTATTTAGGAGTGCTTCATTTGATTTTGGAATTTTAAATAGTTTATACTCGTATTTAGGAGTACTTGAATTGAATTTTGGAATTTTAAATAGTTTATACTCGTATTTAGGAGTGCTTGAATTTCTTTGGATTTATAAATAGTTTATACTCGTATTTAGGAGTTCTTCATTTGATTTTTTTTTTTTTTTTTGTTTTTTTTAGTCTGCGACAGCTGTAGTGAGAGGAGGCATGTGCATAGCATTTGCTTGAGAGCCTTTGCAGCCTGTTGAAAGTTGCAAAGAACAGCTGGAACTCCACCTTTTCTTCGTACACACTGACAACTAGAGTTTAGGGTGTGAGTTTTTGGTTATAAATAGAGGGGCCATTCTGCAGTCTTTTTCATTCACAAATTCTACACATTGCAGCCATATTTTCTCTTTTTCATAGTTCTTAGTAGCGTCTTTCTTGAGCTAGCCACTACCAACCATTACTTCATTTCATTCATCTTTCTAGCCTCTTTTCCAACATGGGTCTACAAAAGGAATGATACAGCTGCTTATACCACACTTGTAATTTTCGTAAAATTGTCTCAAACGACGAGGGCTTCCTTCTAGGCCTCGCCTGCGCGGAGCTCGCCGAGAATCTCCGGCTGGTGGCCAAACAGCAGGCTTCAGGACGCGAGGAGGCAACGTCGGCAACAAAGAGCTTGTGCTTCCATGAAGTAAGCTTCCTTACACCACCTCTTTTATTATTTTAAGCCTTTGAATTGTGTATGGTGTGTTTCTTTTATTATTTTATCTGCATCTTTTCATTAGTTTTGCTGCTACTTTGCTTGAGAAATGCCTCAAGATATAGCTCTTTGACTCAGCCTTCCTCATGCGTTCTTTAAGAGCACCGCCTAGCTACTTGGGTTATTCCTCTGCTTCTAGCTGTGCATCTAAATTTGCCTCGATTTTATCTTTGAAGGTAGCAGCATCTGAAGGTAGCAGGCTTATCCTTGACAGCTGTTTTCAGCTTCCCTGCGACAACTTTAGGCATCGCTTTGGTTTTTTGACAGATGAGACCCTCTCCTCGGCGGCGGTCCGCTTGGCTCGAGTCGACGGTGCAGCGTCATGAATGCTCCAGCACCGACAGTGAGCCTCGGTGGCGGGAGTGGAGATCGCTGCTGCTCATGCCAGGAGACGGAAGTATGGTAGAAGTTGAGGTTGAACTCGCCGGATATCCATGGCGGCGGCAACTTCAGAAAAAAACTGAGAGAAGCAGCAGCAGTTCATGGTAACTCCAACAAGAGGTGGTGGATGGGCTGTGCGCTGGAGACGCTGTGCGGGCAGGCGGTGGGCGGCGGGCGATACGAGATGCTGGGAATCTATATGCAGAGATCATGCATCATAACTCTCGTCACCGCCTTGTTCCTCACGCCTCTCTACATCTTCACGTCGCCGATCTTGAAGCTCCTCCGCCAGAAACACGAAATTGCCGACCTCGCCGGAAAATACGCGCAGTGGGTCATCCCTCAGCTCTTCGCCTACGCCGTCAATTTTCCGGTGCAGAAGTTTCTGCAGGCGCAGAGCAAGATATGGGTCATGACCGTAATCTCCGTCGCCGTTTTGGGATTCCACGTCGTTTTTTTGCTCCTCTGTTACTTTCTTCCAACCCTTAACTTGTAAGGGTGCATGTTTTTTTCACAGCTATACCGAGCTCTGTCATAAACACTGATGCATACTTTCCATCAGGTGAGTTCTTTGTCACAGATGATCTCCCAATGATAGGTACGTCAATGACAGTGTGGTCCTGTTTAGGAGGCATATCATCTAGACATGCTGAGTTCTTGCTTCCAGGTGAAGGCGTATCAATGCTGCTGCTGAGCCCATGGTTGCAGCGGCGGTGGCGACGGTGGTGGGAAGGTGCAGCGGCAGCCGCCGTGGCCGGCGAGGTTGCAGTTGGCGCGGCGGCCGTTGATGATCGGAGTGGGGTCCTCGCACGCTTTCTTGGCCGCATCGGCGTTAGCCCTTGGATCGGCCGGTGAGCTTGTCGGAGATGATGGCTTCGAGAATGTCGCCGTATTTTTCGAAGTGGTCTTTCATGGCTTCCTTGGGGGTCTCCCAAGCGAGGCCGCCCACGAAGACTTTGGTGAGAGAGAGAAGAGTAGTTTTAGAGAGAGAGATGACTGATGGGCCTTTATTATTTGGCCCACTTTCCTTATAATTAGGTCCAACATAAGTCAAGCCCAATTTTCGTTTTTTTTTTTTTTTTTTTTTTTTTTTTTTCAACTAAATTCCCAAGTTTTTGAATATTGCTTATGTTTTCCTTGCAGTTAATAGCGATGAGAGTTTGGCGATAACAATCTTGGGGGGTCATGTTCAAGACTGGCGTAGTCTCTTTAACCAACTTCATGGAAGATTTTGCCCCAAACAAGATGCTTTGAGTATTGGCAAAGTTCGGAATCTACTGTCATTTTTTTTTTTTTTTTCCAGTCTTGACATCTCCATCAGCCCGTCTAAAGACCAATATCCTCAGAGAGTTCATCTAAAAAATCTGGCAGCAACACATCTAAGACCTTATTTGAGTGATGTTTACTTTGCACTTCAGGTGGCTCAATTGGCTTTTAATCAGATTTCGGGTGCGCTCGGATCTGGGCCATTGTGAGTCCACCCTTTGAAGATTGCTGGTTACATATTCTATCTGCGTGCATCTGAGCAGGCTCGATGACTCAATGGTATTCTATTATGTCTGGTGAACATGTGTTTCAACTCCACGAGCGGATTCAACTTTAGCTTGGAGAGAAGTGAAGTTGTTGATGCATAGCCGACCTCAATGCCAGATGACTCAATTCTTTGACAGGTCTTGGGTGCGCTCAGACCTGGGATTGTTTGAATCTGGTTTGAGTGAGGTTGTTGTTATGTTTGGCATCTCACGAAGTTGGGAGAATTCTGCACAACGGCTCGAGAAGATTGAGTATTTTCTTTTTGATGCTTAAGCCAAGGAGAATGAAGCCATCGTCCGAATTGCTTTGATCAAGGAAGTGCTTGCTATGATAGAGAGGTGGAAGACAGAGATGACGTTGTCTTTCAAGCAAGATAGTGCCTCCTTTCATATTGTCCGAGGTGCAATCCCAGAATTCAAAAGAGATTTTGACAAACATAAAGTTGCACATGTTGATGAGGAAATGCTGCGGAATTTTGAAGACTTCAGCGTCACTTTTGATCTCTGCTCAGAGAACTTTGGAGGATCAAGACCCATTTGCTTAGTATTGGTGCAAACCGCAGTTTCTATCATTTCTCTCTTGATGATTCTTATTTGGTTTGTGATGGATATTTTGACATCTTCTCCAAATGCTTGTGCTTCTTTTGATGGCTTGATTTTCTTCCCAATTTGAGACATATTCGGCTTCACATAATCAACTTAAATCATAACTTTGATGATATAAATTGAAAAGAGTCAAACACAACTTATGACTGAACCTAGAAATTATCTAAGTTGCCTACGTACCCTTTTGAAAGGGATCAAGTCAAAACGTAGTTCATAGGATCAACAGGTGTTTGAGATTGGGTGCCGTGCACAGTTTATACTCATGCGGGCCAGGAGTAACATGCAGTTTAGGCTCGTGCGTCAAGGAGCTGTCTTCATTCACTCCATTTTGTTGCTTTTCTCCATTTCTGTTTTTTTTTTTTCATCTGACTTATCTTTTTGGCTTTTCTGCTTTTCTATTTTTTTTTTTTGGCTTTTTTTTTTTTTTTTGAACTATATACATATGCACATGCTTCAACTTCTACCACCCTTCAAGGATTGTAGTACTTCAAGAACTTTCCGTTGAGAGTGATAACAATTGGCCTCCTTGCAGCGAGGGTCATGTCTCCAATTTGAAAAGAGGGCGCTCGCACTGCTTTGTTGAAGGATCTTGAAGGAAGAGTTTGATAGTATTCCAATTTTTGTTGGACTTCTAGTCTCTCTTCATCCAGAGTTTCCAGTTCTTTGGGGCTTAAGTGCGAATTCTCTTCTCCAACGACCATTTTCTCGCAGGAGGTGATATGGTTTGCTGTGACAACGTCTTCATCTTTTCGGCGAGGATCTTTGCAATCAAAACACGTCTTTATGCTTTCATTTCTCTGGCGTATGAAGGCTATATTCTCTGCAACGCTTGTTGTGATAACGCCACTTCTAACGAGACTTGCAATTTCACGACGCACTTGACTTTGAGCAGTATGAGGAACTGGATTACTAGCACTATTAGTAGTGTAGTAAGAGGAAGCCACACTTTCTCTATCTTCTTCATCAATGGCATCTCGTGTGAAGATGGTGGTCTTCATTTGAGCTCTCATTTCTTTCCCACGTGACATAAGCAAAGTGGTGTATCTTTTCATTCGAGGAGGGATCAAACTTCTCCAGTTCTCTGTTATGTGTAGTTCATCACTCCCTTTTGTCTTGCTTCGTTTCCATGATTTGCCTTTGCCAAGTCTTTTAAAGACAGATACTTGTTGAGCTTCTCTTCTACCCATCCTATTGAAAATAGAAACCCTTTGGGTTCTCCGATTGCTTGAAGATTCCAGGGTTTGCTTGGTGCTAGTATAGTTAGCAGTGGCTCTCTTGATGGCAATACGAATGGGGCTTTGCACCATGTATCCCAAACCTGCCTTGGGATTTTGGCTTGTATTAGCAGTTTTTCTCACATGAGACTTTGACGTGGAGCTTTCTTGGGGATTGTATCCAGCATTCACAAGGAGTTTGTATGCCTTCGGACCAAAGTGTTTTGAGAGTTCTTTGTCTGAGAGATCTCCATGTTCTGTGGTGCAACTTTGCTTTGGTCGGACAAACCCTTCAAATGGTTGGAGAATTGGCTTCTTGGCATCAATCTTCGTTAAAGGCATGGTGAATCCTTCCATATTAAGAAAAGATTCTTTTTTCTTTTTCTCCTGGCAAGATCCCGACTCGTCATGTGATGTATCATCTTTCACCATTGAGACTTTGGTTCTTTCCGAATAGAACTTAGCATCAGCAAAATGTGACTCTGCTTCCGTAAACGGCTTTTGATCACCAACCACTTTTCTCACGACGCCATTTTGATAATACTTGAAGCATTGATGCAATGTAGAAGGAATGACACCGTTTTCATGAAGCCACGGTCGCCCTAGAAGCATGTTGTAGGATGTCCTTGCATCAATCACATGAAGCAACACCGTGGAGTCCATGTCCTGCATCAGCAATCGCAACTTTATAGTTCCAAGAGCTCTTTGCCCTTCATGATTGAAACCTTGGATCATCAATCGACTGTTTGACAGCTCATCTACTTGGATTCCCAATTGCTTCAAAGTCCTTAGTGGCAAAATATTGACCGTCGAGCCTCCATCAATGAGAATTCGATTGACCTTCTGCTCCTGTGCATAACAACTTACGAACAATGGCCTGTTATGAGGTTCAGATCCAAGCTGCAAGTCTTCATTGGAGAATGTGATTGCCAATGCATCATCGTCTTCATCCATATTTAGCTCAGGTTCTTCATCTACTTGGTTGGATGTATCATACAGAGTTCCAATGCCTTCTATTATGTCATTCAAGTCAGTGGAGACCATATTTACAGCAGTAGCGTCTTCTTCAAGAGATATTTTCCCTTCTCGAGCTAAACGCATGACCCTGTCTTTAAAGATGAAGCAATCATGTATGGGGTGCCCAACCAGACGATGGTATTTGCAGTAACTTGGATCATCTGTCCTCCCTGCTTCATTTGGTCGCTTCATTTCTGGCAACTCGATAAGCTTTTCTTTGAGCAGGTCATCAAAAATTCCTGAAACATCAGAGTCTAAGAAAGGGTATTGCTTTTGTTGCATTTCTTTCAAGGTAGATCTTCTTTGCCCCATGTCTCGGGAAGAGTTCTGATTGTCTCGTGAAGTGTTCTGGTTGCTTTCTTGATTAGCTTCTTTCTTTAGAAATTTCACCGAAGTTGCCTTAATCGCCATAGATTCCTTCTTTGGTGCTTTGTCATATGGTTTTCCTCCTTTCTTGAATTCTGGCTTGAATTTGCTAGACTCCTGGATTGGTGGTCCTTCGATCCCGCTTGCCATCATGCTCAACTCCATATCATGAGCTCTAGTGGCTAGTTCCTCGAATGTTCTTGGCTGGATTCCTCGCAAGATGTATTGCAAGCCCCAATGCATCCCTTGAATACACATTTCGATGGCAGATGATTCAGACAATCGGTCCTTGCAGTTGAGACAAAGGTTTCTCCATCGGTTGATGTAATCAATGACTGGCTCTTCTTTGAATTGACGCGAACTTGTGAGCTCCACCATGCTGACAGTTCTTCTAGTGCTATAGAAGCGGTTGAGGAACTCATGCTCCAGTTGTTCCCAACTATCAATTGAGTTTGATTCTAAGTCGGTGTACCAATCAAAGGCATTACCTTTCAATGAGCGAACAAACTGTTTGACCAAATGATCTCCATAAGTACCAGCGTTGTTGCATGTTTCAATGAAATGAGCCACATGTTGTCTCGGATTTCCTTGGCCATCAAATTGTTGGAATTTGGGGGGCTGATAACCAAGAGGCATCCTCATACTGTCAATTCGCCGAGTATATGGCTTGGAGTAAGTTAACGATGACTTGGAGCTTCCATCGGAGTTATTCTTCATTGTTGCTTCGATGAACTCTTTGAGTTGGTCAATGGGAATGAGGCCACCAGACGAGAAGAGAATGTCTTTTCCTGAAGGCCTTTTTCCATCACTCTTTGATTTGTCTTTGGAGATTTCTTCATCGTTATTCTCTCCATCTTCTTCGCTTTCTTCGCCTTCCCTATCGTTGTTGGCGTGGCTTGAATCTCCTTTTTCTCCTTTGAGCTTTGCAATCTGGGCATCTTGCTCTTGGATGTGCTTGGTTAGAGATTCAACCATCTTTGTCAAGTTCAAGAGTTGTTCCTCCATGGTGGAAGTGTTTGTCATCATGACACTTGCATGGAGTTGATAATTTTCAGTGGGGAATGTGAAGCTTCTCTCAAAGTTGTCATCTTCTTCATGGATAGATGGAAGATGAAAGATCGGCTTGGACACTCCTTGCAATGATTTCGATTTGCTTCGCGTGATCATACCAACGTTTGCCGAAGAAGCTTTGGATGAAGCTGGAGCAGCTGCATTTGATTGAGTAGACATAGTTCAAGATTTTTGGTGAAGAGTAGAGATGAGAGGTAGAGATGTCCCACCGGGCGTGCCAAAATTTGTAAACACAAATTTTTTGTATTTCAATTTGATAAAATACAAAAAAGCGTTACAAAGATAATTTGATAGATTTGAAGATAGATTTATGCGGGTTGCAATCTCTAGTTAATCCTCTGATTCTTCTCTTCCATTTGATTCTTGAACAAGCTCGAAGGTTATTGAAATACTTGATTTGATGACGCCAATCCAAGGGACTTAAGTCGTGATTTTGGATTGAACGTTGAACTTGATTTGATTTGAGAAGAACGTCCTTAGAATTTTGTAAGAACGCCTTGAAGCTTTCGAACTTGATTTGATTTGATTTGAAGAACGTCCTTAGAATTTGTAAGAACGCCTTGAAGCTTTGGGACTTGGTTGATTTGATTTGAGGAAGATCGTTCTTGGAATTTGTAAGAACGCCTTGATCACTTGAAGATTTGAAGGTTTGATCACTTGAAGATACTTGAAGAATACTTGAAGATTTGAATGCTCAAATACTTGAAGATTCGAAGAAGACTTGAACGCTTGAAGATTTCGAAGGATACTTGAAGATTTGAATGCTCAAATACTTGAAGATTCGAAGAAGACTTGAACGCTAGATAGAATTCTTCAAGATACTTGAATACTTGGAAGAATACTTGAACTCTCCAATTCTTCGCCTCTTTCAACTTGCGATACTAGAGAGAATTCTTTGTGCTCTTCGATCTTCCACTCCTTCACGTTGTCATTTATAAGCTCCCAACACCTCTATTTATAGATTTTAGAGATGGGCTTCGTGGGCTTTATGGGCTTTGGGCCTTCATGCATGGGCCTTAGGGCCTTAAGTGGCCAATAAGCCCATTAATTCATTTTATTAAATATTAATCATATATCTATTTAATTTAGGAATAAAATCCCATTTAATAAAATAGAAAATATAATTGAATATTTAATTCATGAATTTACACGTGGCATGATTTAATTCGACGACAAATTTAATTGTCTACAATGTTAACATAGTCAAATGTTGGAGAAGCCTTATCCAACATTGAACTGGAAATATCAAAACCATCGTACAAAAGCAACAGTTTTGTGGGATATAATGTAGCATGTTGTTTACATACTACATGCATAAATATTCAGTTAAAAAAATTCTTGATGTTGGAGAACACCATCTTTTTACCTGTATGATAGAACTATTTAGATTGTAGAATATTAAGATTATCATATTGCCAAAGTTGTTTTAGTGAAGGTAGCTTACTGGAAACAAAGAATTACCTACCAGATAATAATTCTCATTACCATCCCATACAACCATCCTCGGAAACTCAGTTTTCATGTCCACTTCAAATGATAGAGCAAAATCCTCCCACTGTTGCAAGCCAACATAACCAAACGCCAAATCAGGATTTGCAGATGCAGCAGCCTTGAGAACTTCTAATAGTCCCTTCAATTTCTCCTCTGTCTCGTCCTTGATGATAGTTACAAGAACTTTCCTTCGGTCATCTTGCAGCAACTTCAGTGAACCTTGACTTATGGGAAAAACAAGTGGGAGCAAACTCTTTTTTATGTAATCTTCAATGGAATTTTCTGCATTCAGATCAATAAAAACTAATTTCACCATGATGTCTGAAGTCATCCTTACATTTTTAGGTGAAATGACACTGGTCGAAAGGTTGACATTTTCTGCAGATTATTATAACTGTAAATAAAGATCTAACTTGGATCTATAAGGACTGTTCTAAGCATGATAGATCAAACAACTAGGAGCTACTGAACTAGCATATCCGAGATTCTACAAAAAGAGCTCAGTTTAATTGAACGAGTCAACTTTCACCAAAGTTCCAATAACCTTCAGTTGAGCAACTTCCCACTAGGATCGTGAAGTGGTCACTCCGAAAAGGGCTACAACCATACCTGAAGCATGTTCGATTCAAATATTTCACACCTGTAAAACATATTTTTTGGCCACTATCTCAGCTTGACTTAAACAGTTAGATGATCACAGCAGTTCATGAGATATTGAGATCGCTGTGGTCCTATGACATTTGCACAACAGAAAAATATAAATGTAATGATGCATGCCAGTCAGTGTGTAAAACAGAAACCACAATATTAAGTGGAAGCAACTGATCTGCCTAACCTTCAAATGGCCCATAAAAGATGCTCTGTTCATCATAGGCCGGATAAATTGCAAGCAAAGCAGGAACCTTATTCAAACCATATGTGGTCATGATTTCATCAGAGAAACCATTAGCAACAGAAAACCATGCTTTCTTCTTATACTTGACAGCTGAATCCAATATCACCGACTCATTCAAGCCAAAGCCAATGAATATAGGGAAATCGGAACCCGCTGCTTTAGCAAAGTCTGACATTAGAGTCAGAACTGAGTACAGAAACATCCGGTGCAAAATTTTTTACCAAAGATTGAACGAGTAAATCAGCTTTCCTCGGTCCATAGTATTCTGTGGGAACTCCATGCATAAACATCTTTAGAGTTGGATATCCACTGCATTAAACAGAACAAAATACTATCATTCTTCCAATTATCCCAAATTGGCAAATTCTTGACGCTCATATCTCACATTCAATCTAATCTTCCCCCTCCAGCATCCATGTGATCCCATAAACTTCTGTTAAGGATTATATCAATTATTATGTCAATGATCAACTTCTCCCATAATGATATCTATACTACCCCCATAAACACACAAACACAGACACAGACACACACACCTATATATATGATCAAAAGAAACAATAAACCATTGCGACGTACTCCACACCATGCTTAGAGGCAAGCTTTTTGTGTTTGTCAGCATCTACTTTTGCCACAACTATAGGCTGCCTCAATCCAGCTAGAACGGGAGCTGCTCTCTCCAACTGCAATTCGACATCCCACAATAATCAGCCTAGGCAAAATGGCTAAACGACACAAACTAAATAACTCTCAAACTAAGTTTCATCTCCAACTCTCGTATCATCTACATGAACCGCGTCTATCAAAACGATGTATAGGAGTTGGAACACAAAGAAACCGGACTGCTCGAACATAGCATGTGCAGAAATCAATAGCCAATAATGCACGTATAATATGAAATACATCAACGATTCACTCACAAAATTGAGAAGTTAGAAAAAAAAAATCCAACCTCCGGCGCGAGGCGATTGCAGTGACCACACCATGGAGCGTAGAAATCGACGAAAACATAATCAAATTTGGAAACTGCGGCGTCGAAATTGGAATCGTCGAGCTCCAACACACTGCCATCCAATTTGAAATGGTTTCCATGCACGCTGATGGATAGAGAGAGAGAGAAAAGGAGAATAGAAGAAGTGATTGGAGTGAGAAAATTGAGAAGGGGGAGTGGATCGTTGGGGAAGAAGAAAAAGGCATTATTATGATTTATAAATTTGAATTATAATTAGCGTCTAAATTTTGTTCAGTTTATGCATAATTCGATCCATTAATTCGTGGATATATAATACTATGTGGTGAATTTACTTGATTTTTAGAGCGAAAAAAAATAATAATATCGTGTCTCGTAAAGTAGTTTAGTTCACGTGCAATTCTATGAGAACAGAATTATCGTATAAGTTTGATACAGTAATTAGTTTGAGTTAAATATATGTGATAATGGAAACTTTATGAAATAGAATATGGTTTTGTTAAAAAGCAGAACATATAAAAGGGTTAAGCAAACAACCTCACAATTATTTGATACCGACTCCCCTGTAGGAAACACTATTTTTCAAACTGAAATCAGGAAAAGCCAACAAAAACACAAAGCATTGTGGTTTTAGTTTAAAAATAAAATACATAAGAACTTGCATTATAGTGACGTGAATACTATTAACTAATGCTTCATTTGCTGGAATAACACAATGATCACTCGAATTTTACATTTACACACCATTTTTAAAAATGTAACAAATCACATCATTTCCAAAAATTTCAACATTAAACTTACTTCGTTTTATTAGTAAAATAATTAAATACTATATTATAATTGCAAAAGGTTAAAAAATACAGGAGTATTAAAATTGCAATATTTTAAGAGTCACTACAAACATTGTATTATTTTTGACAACAAACCCAAAAGATAATTATGGATGCATCATCGACCAAACTTGAACAGAAGGCTAGTTTATTTTTATTTTTATTTTCTCTTGGAAGGTATTTCATCTATTAAAGTAATAAAAGAACACATAATGCCAACAAATTTGATAGTCCTTTTTTCTGGAAAGTCAAGAATTGAAGTATTTTTTTTCTTCCTATTATTATTTGGTTGAACACTGAAACTGGAGAGAGAGGGAGAGAACAAGATGCCACTGAGAAAAACTTAGAATTAAGGAATGAAAGTCCAATAAGTCATCAATTTTTATAAATATCAACTACAAAAATGTTGAGTGGTAACTGAATTCTATATCCAAATGTAGTAATAATCAAGAAAAATCTGGAAAAAAAAAAAAAAAAACAAGGGCAAAGGTAAATTAAGAGCAAAACCTCAGACTTCTTGGCTCATACACAAACTCTGATCATGAAAGTGAAGCAGGTTGAAACTATTGATAATCTCGCTGCTCGTTTGTCTAGGGTTCTTTCAGAAACCAGAGCTGAAATTACCTCGTACTCAGTTAACATCGGCTATTCTTGTTTTGCACGGTCTGATGATGAGTCGACTTCAGTTGGTCCCGGCTGCTGCTTTATGCTAGCCTTCGCGTCTGCTAGGAATCTAGGATCCGGCTCGTGTTTGTCCGAGGAGGGCTCTTTCATGGCTGAGATGATGTAGAGCACAATAACCACATTTACGGAGACCACTGCAAGGATTCCACTCCACAGTGTCAGGGACTCCGCAGACAAGCTAGCTGAACCTGCTCCAAATACATGAGAAATGAGTGGCAGCAACATCATTTGTTACACGCATGACACATTTAATTGCAATTAACCCTTTTTGGCATTGAATTGGTAAATTGTGAACTTTTGAGGTAGTGGAGATTGATAAATGTGATTTTCAGCCACAAAATCTTGAACAGGAATCAACATATAAGAACAGGATGGAGAAACCATTGAAGTGGTCTAACAGATTTGAAGTCTGGGATCTCTCTATGGAGATATCTTTCACTTGTCTGATAAGAGTACTGGGTGTTTGGTTCGATTCAATTTTCATTTTTTCAGTTTTCTTCTCACCCCTAATAAAAACTGTTTTCGACACTTTCGGATCACTAAATAATCAGCAAAAATTCTTCTCGCTCGAAACAAGATTTATGTTGATCTATACAGAAATGCTGTTGCATGTAATCATGTAGATGCATCTATTACTGACCACCACCAGCAATGAAGCTATCCTATGTCAAATAGAAGGTACATTTACAGAATCGCAAAGCTAAAAAGAAGCTACAAATCAAGAATGTGAAGAAAATCAATGAGATTAAGTTGTCAGAGGAAGATTACCAGGGAATAAATTATGGTTAAACCCGTATAATACTGCAATAGGCACGGTCCACATAAGTATCGATGCAATTAAGAACTTGCTCATGACTTCCATTACAGCTCCTCCAATCTGTAGACATGTTAGATCACAAGGTATCAAATAAACAGTACCACTGCTTTGCAACGAACAAAATGAAGTGCAGGACTAGCAAGAGGCAAAACCAAGAAAGCTAAGCTTTCAGCAAACTCTGGATATAGATTGCAATATTTGAACAGCCTTTTATGCAACAACCAAGAATTTGAGTCGATCAAAGTAAAACAGCAAAGTCTTCACGACGTAATGAACTTGTCATCAATAAGAGCATCATTCATTATAACTTTCGTATTTCTAGATATATATTTGAGATACAAAAGCTCGTTGTTGCTATTCCAGATCTTCATCTAATGTAGATATTCTACTGAAGTTGCCAACTTTATAAAGATCGCGACAAAATCAAACCTATTAATCAATGAAGGGAGGCATTCAAAATCTCACTTTGAACTTCGACAGCAGTTGAGAGGTAAAAATCACTTTCTCAGCGGCAAAAACACAAACACCTTCACTTCGAGTCTTCAGCGAGAAAAAATAAAGAAATTCCCAAAACGCAACCTTCGAAGAGGCAAAAACACAAACACGTTAACTTGGAGCACCCAACACATATAATTCAAAAACACAACAGATTATTAGTGCATTAGAGTTAACCAGACTTACAATTGAGCAACAAGGAGAGGCTCACTTCAACGGAATTCAACTCGGTGTACTCTTTCACTTCAAATCTACTCCTTTATTCGTCTGCAAACTCCTTGAATCTCAGCTCAAATTCACTATTTAGATGGAATTGGTTGAATTTGGAGCAATTGATCGCAAATAATTGAATCGATACAAAGAGGCAACAAACAGTATCGGGCCGTAAATTCTTGAGAAATTTGAGAAGTGAAAAAGTTGAAATCTTGTTTAATTAGAGTTCTGCCTTCCGAACAGAAGAAGCTAAAACCTTTTCTTCAATTATTTATTTTACTTGTTGTATTAAATTAATAAATTTCCTATTTCACACACACAAACAAATAAAACTCTTATATTTTCTATTTTTTTAATAAATAAATTGGCGACTTTTGCATCAATCTTGTGGCTTTTATGATTTTATTATCCAAGTCCAAGAATATTTATTATTTTTCTTCTTATCAAAAATTGCGATGTCAAAAGTATATTTAATTGTCTGAATAAAAAAAGAGTACAATCGACAATACAATAAAATTATTTAATGGAGACATACTCTATTTATCTCTGGAAAATAATCGTAAAAGGGACTAATATCAATTTTAATAAAAATGATTGAATATATTGTAACTGAAGAAAGGATTAGGTAAATAAATTAATATATTGTGGATAATAAATTGCAGGGTAGTATCTATTAATGAAAATGAAGTAATTTTTTGTGAAATATCAAAATGGCAAAAACAAAATATATATCCGGACGGATACACAAAATTTGTTAGGTTTAACAAAATTTAATTACATCCATACAAGCATTCTTTTCATACTTTTGTAACATATTAAAGTATAAGTAAATTTTGTTACTTACAAAAATTAATACATCCTTAAATATCACTAAATTTATGTGCTTTTATTTTTATCAGATGAATAATAATTACACACTACAAGATGCTAGTACTAGAATTTTATTGAGTGGCATTTTTCAAGATCACAATTCTTCAAAATCATGTCTTTAAACATATTGTTGTGATGAGTTGACAATATTTCGTTCAAACACTTCACAAAAATCACAACTTGCACACTACATTGCTAATCCATCGCCAATTTCTATGCAAACAAAGTCGACTTCTATGGTGGCAAAAATTATGGCGGTTGTTCATGGAATTATTATGAGTAAGGAGTGTGAGCTAGCTCCGATTGCTATTTTTACCGTTTCTATGTTGGCGGCTCGAGCTATGGCAGGACCTGAAGATGATCGTGATTTTCTGCCAACTGACGTCCGCGAGATTCTGGAAGCAGCAAGCGGGACTTTGGTTATTAGCGTTTATCATATGTATAGAACACCAAATAAAGTTGCACATAGTTTGATGCAATTTGCACGGCATATTGAGCACCCTATGAGGTGGACTCAAGATTTCCCTAGTTGGCTTAGGGATATTGTACGGAATGATTTTGAATAATATATTCCGCAAGTTCCGTCTCAAAAAAAAAAAAAACATGCTATGTTTTTCCCATGACCCGCTTACAAAGTTACAAACATTTATATTTTCTGCAGAAAATTGCTCTAATTTCATATAGGCTCGTTGAGAACCTTTTGCAAATTATTTTGAGTAGGTTGGATGTTCTTGAATCAGCTCAGAATGAATCCAAGAAATCAGGCAAAACCTAATGTTCTTCAAGCTAGAATGAAGTTGTGGAGACAAAGGGCAATCGATACCTCGGGAATCGCATGTGCGGCGTATCCTTATTGCTTCCTCACTTGCAACACGAGTGAAGCTCCTAACTACATGTTGCTGGTCAGTTGACAAATTCCAGCCCAGTCATTGATGCGCCCGAGTGTAATTGAAGGGCAACATCTCCGACAACCTAGGATTCGACACAAAGATGGCATGGGAATCGAGCACATTATGGGAGAAATGGTTTAGGTTAGTGAATGAATACCTTGGCCATGGATCTGTAAGAGTATTCAGTGACTCCAGCAACATGAGGCGTCATGATCACATTCGGAAACTTTAGAATGGCATCATCAGGATCAAACGGCTCGACCCAAGCAACATCCGTCCCTAGCCCTCCCAAGTGACCAGATTTGAGATGATGAAGCACAGCCTCATAATCCAACAGCCCTCCACGCGCTATATTAATCATGAGTGCACCCTAACATGATATCGATCTCTCAGACAAACTTACTTTTGAAGCCACAAAAATGATATAAAGAATATCACAAACCTTTCTCATCGAAGATATGAAAGTATCGTCTACAATGCCAGCCTGAAAAGGGATATATCCTGCATTAATTACGAGTAAACATTTTTAATGAGACGAGAAAAAGTGGGCGAGACGAGGAGAAGGGGTTGGATACCGTTTCCTTATTCATCGCCAAGCAACATACTACTATATCAGCGAGGCTTGCAAACTTAAGGATGTCTTGATGGGTGCCCTTCTCATCCACAACTTCATCGTGGACACCATTTTCATTGCACGACTTCTCGGAAAGAGACTTCCAACTCCTTTTCGTTGCAATTATCTTCACGCCAAAGGGTCTCAACCGCTTTGCTAAGTGGATCCCAATGTTTCCGTATCCCAAAATGAATACCTATGCATCACAGAGTAAACAACAAAAATGTAAATTTATCTAATTGTTGAAACACATGATAAGATTTAAAATGCTGCCTATATAAATTTATCTAATCGTTGAAACACTTCAAACGATATGAGGAAAATAGATGAATAAATAATGATTTAAATGGAGTTAATGAGACACAGCAAGCCTCTACTTTTAAGTTGAAATTCTGTACAGATATAGGAAACAAGCATTTTCAGAAACTGTCAACAAATATTAAGGATTAAGCTATTCACACCCACATTCTTTATACATACACCTTGATTTGTAAAAGACAGTTAAAATGAAGATGTGAGGATTCACACTCATATTATAAACCATGGAAGCACTTGTAAATACAAAACTGTGCATATTGATAAACGGTGAGACTATGAGCTAGGCAGATATAAAAATCAAGAATCCAGAGTTCGATTTTTCCATTAACGTAAAACTATTTGACAATTCTGGAAGCAAAACGCACCGTTTTCCCTATCAACGTGTCACCAGCTGGATCTCCAAGCCTTTTCTCCTTAATGGAAACCTGCATTTCATGCTGCCACATTGAAAACAATAGAAAATAGTTAGGTACATCTAGCAGGCGTTTAGTTTGCATGACAGATAAGATGCATGATTGAGTATATTTATCCACAAGACTAGGATTTCTCCAATCCCACCCTTTCAATGGGATATGAATCAAGCTAAACTAGCTAAAATGATAGAAAGTATGAAAGGTCTTGTGATATCCCAAAGTTCCAATACATCTAAGTAAACAAGGGAATAGCCTTAGTGCCTTACTATTTTTATCTATCGAGGTTAATCCTCAAAGTAAACGCCCCCCCTAAAGTACCAAATTCTGGACAGAATATTGATTCTTTTCTTCTTTCTTGTTTCATACGGGTGGCCGGACAATTTCTACGTATGTATTGCCAACTTAATAATGAATAGATATAAATCAATCAAGAGTTCAAGATTGAAATAACCAACTTGCTTACGAAGGAGGCCCAACATCAGATAAATTGCCATTTCAGCACATGAAGAGGCGTTTCCAGTGTTATCACTTGGGATCCTTGCAACCTTAATTCCATGTTTTGTAGCAGCATCTATGTCCACACCTACATGCAAGAAAACATGTGATAAGCTTAGGCAATAGGATATAGGAACGAAGAAGAACATATACCTTCCAACCCAACTCCAAACTGCATAATAAGCTTCATTTTGTTTGCTCTAGCAATGATGTCCAAGTTTAGCCTCATACTTTTTACAACACAAATATCATAATTCCCAATAACACCTGGGATCTCTTTAATGGGAACGGCATCAACCTATCAAAATGCCCCCCCAAAAAAGAGAATAACTCATCAATGAAACTAGAAGCAAAGCAAAAGAAACCCCAAACTGTAACTAGAGATACACAGACAAGCACAAGAACGCTATAAGCAAGTAACCATGTTTGAGAACATGAAGCACCTTTATGAATGGATAGCTTCGCAGATACTCCATTGTATAGTTATGGGAAGCAGGAAAATGAGGCCCACAGAAAAGAACATGAGTAATCGGCTTGCTACTCTCACCACTCATTCCCCGGGATTGTCTCAATAAACCTGCACTGAGGGAGGAATGGCATCAAGAAATCACATAAAAAGCAACATAACTGAGGTTAATAATTCCGCAAACAAAGAAAAATATCGAGATAATTACTGGCTCATAAAAATACAATTTTGCAGCAGAAATAAGAAAACTATGAGACGTAATAACACATTAATTTAAGATTTAACGCAGTCCATTAATTATAATATATATGCCAAAATATCATGACCACTAGAGAACTATTGAAAGTGGCAAAAGCCCTTTCATGATGATACACTGAAACAATTAGATCAAGGAAAAAATCAGCAAACATATTCATCCACAAGCGCATAACCTTTTCCTTAAACACTGTTAAGACTCCACACTTCTCGGACATTAGAATCCAAACTTACCAGCTTCGTTTATTTTGTTTTGACAAGTCTAGTAAAACGAAAAATTCCCACCATCAAGAATGTATCTACAAGCACAAATACGCATTTTGATTAATTTGAAGAAGATTAGGTGCTTTTGTGAAGAAGATTAGCTGTTTTTGTATTATAATATCATTCCTCTGCTTTTACTTATCCATCCATCTTTAATGTTAAAAGTATACAATAAGCAGCCAACACTTTAACACTTGACACAATTTCTTCTCCGAAAAAGGTCCCAATTTAATACTAATACACCAACAGTTCTAGGATTATTTTTTTCGATCATAACAGTTCTAGGAAACTTAAAACACTATTATAAAGATAAAAAAATGACACTATAAAATGTTGAAATATAAAATTACACCAACAACTAAATTACATGGAATTACTAAAACCCAAGCAAAATGATTAAGATTAAACAAATGAAACAGAATATTCGGTAAAATACTTTTGGAGATGCACAGAGATCTATTTGTGAACCTAGTGATACCACGTTGATGCAAATGTAGATCAGGGCCTACAACTGAAAATGAGCATCCTTTTTCTGAGACTTGAAATATTATCACTCTGTTTTATAGAATAGAAGATTGCACGCAACAAGATAATGCAAGCAAAGAAAAAAGAAAATTAGCCCCCATTTTTGTCAGACGAACACGATCAGGAGAGCGAAATAGTATCAATAAAACCCTAATTAAAACAAAAAATAGGGGGAGTAATCTTCAGCGAGCGACATTCAAACAATTAAACATCGAAAAATAACCCACGGGACCAGTAAGATCGCCAAACATCCACTGTTGTTCGGCTGGTATAGAAACGGCTTTGTCTTGGCACCATTCAATTCAGTGGCTTCTTCTTATTTTGCCTCACTCATTCATCAACAGTATCGACGGCGAGGAGAAGGAATCGGCGGCGGGAATAGATTCCGGTGGGTGGCGAGAGATTCGGCCACTCACTGGACGCCAATCTCTTCGTGTGGGTAGCGTGGCGACGGAGGATGAGGCTGGACGGCGGTGGGTGACGTGGGGCGACGGTGGCTGGAGTGGATGCCGGTGGGTGGCGTGGGGCGATGGATGGGGCGAAAAGTTGAAAGTGGACGAAAATGAGAAATCCAGTGGAATTAGGGCTTTAGAACAACTAGTATGCCCGTCCATGCGATGCACGGCGAGTACGAAATAAAACGACATGTTTAAATAAATAAATAAATAAATATTAATATTAAAGATTACCAAAATATAAACAAATGCTAAATATATTTTAAAATTAAAATACAATAATCAACATCAATTACTCAATAAAAACTCAAATTTGAAAAAAATAAATTTTCAATTTTATATCAAGTGTGATGATAATTATAATTATTAAATAATTAAAAATTATTTGATAAATTTAGTGTTACATATTATTATTATCAAATGAAAATAGATCATTTAATAAAAATAAGTAAAATAGAGAGATGAGAGAGAAACAAATAATTTAGTTTGAAACTTTAAATTTCAATGTCTTTATTATCTTAAAGTTATTGTCATGATCTTGATATTGATAGATCATTTAAGAAAAATAAGTAAAATAGAGAGATGAGAGAAAAACAAATAATTTAGTTTGAAACTTTAAATTTCAATGTCTTTATTATCTTAAAGTTATTGTCATGATCTTGATATTGATATGATCTTTAATTTGATATGTGTATTGAAGTTTTGTTATTAATCAAAGTGCACGAATTTTTGAAAAATGAAAAATTAAAAGCAAAAAGAATTTTGAAGAAAACAGAGAAACAAAGTTGAAAAATCGAAAAGGAAAAAATGACTAAAATAGAGAGAGAGAGAGAGAGAGAGAGAGAGAGAGAGAGAGAAGATGTGATGACGGATAATTTGAAATTAGTTAGTTAAATTAGGAGAGAATAATGGGTGGTTAAATGGAGAAGATAGTGGGAGAGAGAAATTTTGGCGGTAAAAATTTACCGTTAGACTGATCTTTTATATAATATATAGATTACTTCCCTCCCCAAAAAATGGGTTACCCGAATCCGAAAAATAGCAATTTGTTTGTATCCTACTAATTTGATAATCAGATACTCTAGTATTTGGGTACCCTAAATTACCCAAATTATTTCAATTTTTCAAATGACTTTCAGGCTTAATCGCAAAACCGTTGTCTATAGTCATATTAGACAATAAATTTTAAGACTTGTCGTCTGAATTCTCGTTGATAGACAACGCTTATCCTATAAATTGTTGTCTATCAACGTATAGACAACAGTTTTCGAAGCTTATTATCTATGAACTGAATTTTTATAGTGTCAAACCTCTCTTTCTCTCTATATGGCTAGATGTACAACATAATCCAAATTTCCCTAGCAACATTGAAATTCATTTGTAGATATGGCTAATGCCATTTAGTAAAGAAGAAAAAGGAACTGATCAGTTTTCACAAGGCAAAAAATATGGGTTATTAGCGTGTAAATACACAAATTTTCAGCATTTTTTAGTTTTTTTCACGAACTTTATTTTTTGAATCTAAATACACGAATTTAGTGTTTTCTTATTTTTCTCAGGACAAACAATTCCAATCAAATTAAAACTGATTTGGTGTCTATATTGCCTGGAATTTCATCCAGCCTAAGAATGAACAATTGATGCGGCGCTCTCTCTCTCAAGGGAGTCTCTTGGCCGCCGCCTAGGCGGTCCTTCCGCGGGCGATTCTGGCCGGCCGGCTGTGGTCTTCTTCGGCCGGCGTTATGACGACTCTCTCGTCCTCCGATTTTCCTCCGTTACACACCAACGTACAATTTCTACCTAGGGTTTCCCTCCAACCGCCGCTGTTTCTTGCGGATCCCTCTCTCGGCGACGCTTTGTCTATCAGCTTCAATTCCTCCCGTGATTGCTCCCTGTTCCCGGAAGTTCCCTACTCTGATATTATCATGGCGGCAACTAGGGTTTCGTCCGTGTGCGCTGATAGTTCGTCCTCGGTCCCTGTGGCATCTGCGCCCTCGGTGGGGACTAGGGATCCAAACGCACTCCCTCCTCATTCTGTGTCTGTCGCAGCCAAGATTAACAGCAGCATGGCAATGCTTCCTTCGTCAGCGGGCAATTCTCTGTCGCCGTTCGCGAACTCCGTCATTACCTCGTTTTCGTGAGATCAATCCTCTTCTTGCTGCGATGTCGATCAGTCTGGTGGTGTCCTTCGTTCGGGGCAATCGGTAGGGGTGAGCAGAAACCGAACCGACCGAAAAAACTGACCAAAAAATGGTCGAACCGATCGGTTTTCGATCGGTTTTTTCGGCCTGGGTGGTCGGTTCAGCCCAAATTTTTTAGAAATTTTGGTTTGGTCGGCCGGTTCGGTTTTCTTGATTTTGGCCGGTCGAAAACCGAACCGACCGACCATAATTTAGTTTACTAGGGTTTTTTTTCCCCCACTAATTCTCCCTAACCTAATTCCTCTCCATTGCGCCGCACCCCACCCCACCCGCAGGCCCTCTGCCCTCAGCGCCACTCTCTAGTCTCCCCCATTCCTAACCCTAACCGGTTCACCCTTACAGACAACCACCCGCCGGGCGCCGGCGAACCAGAACCCCAGCCCAGTCCGAGGCAGCGCGAACAGCAGCCTGGAACTCGAAGCCGTCGCCACGACCGCGATTCGCGAAGAACCACCCCAGCCCGCAGTCGTCGTCGCCGCGCCCAGCCCGCAGCCGTCGTTGTCCACAGCACAGGTTAGTTTCGGTAATTCCGTTCAATTCAGTTTGCTTTCCGTTTAGTTCAGTTTTTTGTTGAATGTTGAGAAATGAGAATGATAACAAATTTGATAGTTTAGTTGGAAGATTGTTGTTAGTTCAAATGAAACGATGCCAAGTTTGAAGTTTCAAAATATTTGATATTGTTGGTAGACTGTAGTTAGTTTAGTTGGCTGATTGTTGGCGTTAATTGTTGGTGTTATTGTTGGCAGATTTGATAATGTCGCAAGTTGATGGATCGAGTCCGAGTGACATGCCTCCACCCCCCCACCACCAACAAGTGGTCCAAGTCCAACCGAGTCGGTACAAACAACCTCAAAGAAAAGGAAAATCGATAGGAATGAGTCAGATGTATGGAAACAATTCACCCGATTTGAAGATGATGAGGGAAACAAGAAAGCAAATTGCATATATTGTGGTAAGCAATATTTCTGTGATTCTAAAAAGAATGGAACTTCATCTCTTTAAGCTCATATGACTAGTAAAAGATGCAAGAAGGGGTGTGTGACTTCGTATGCGAGACAAACTTAATTGTCTTTGCATCCGGTGCCTCAAGAGGGGGTGAGTGATAATGGGCCAGTGGTGGGTAGTTTAAACACTTGGGTATTTGATCAGGAATTTTGTAGATCGAAGTTGGTTGAGATGGTAATTAAAGGTGAGCTCCCCTTTTCAATTGTTGAAGGTGAAGGATTTAGGGAATTTGTGAGAGCTTTGTGTGCAAAATTTAAAATTCCTTTACGTTTCACCATATCACGTGACGTTGGAAACATATATGCATGTGAGAAGGAAAAGATGATGGAGTTTTTTAGATCAACTAAGCAAAGTGTATGCTTAACTACAGATACTTGGACTTCATTGCAAAAGTTGAATTATATGTGCATCACAGCTCATTACATTGATGATGAATGGACTTTGCATAAGAAAATCATTAACTTTTGCACAATTGAGAGTCATAGGGGTGAGATACTTGGTAGACAAGTTGATGCATGCTTGCGTGAATGGGGAATTTCTCGAGTTTCTTGTGTGACAGTTGATAATGCTTCTTCAAATGACACATTGCTTTCTGCTTTGAAAAGTAAGTTGGTTGCTAGGGATGCTTGTTTGGGTGGGGGCAAGTATATTCACATGAGGTGTGTGGCTCATATTTTTAATCTTGTGGTGCAAAGTGGACTTAAAGAAGTAGGTCCTTCAATTGTGAAGATTAGATAAGCAGTTAAATACATTAACAATTCTTGTCAAAGAATTGCAAGGTTTAATGAGTGTGTCAAAAAAGAGAAGATTGAAAGTAAAAGTGGATTATGCCTAGATGTTCCTACTAGGTGGAATTCTACTTATACTATGTTGGAGCATGCTTGTAAATTTGAAAAAGCCTTTGATTTGTTTGAAGTGAGAGATCCTTTTTATAAGGTAGAGCTTGGAAATACGCCTGATTGTGTTGATTGGAAAAATGGAAAGAAAATGTGTCAAGTGTTGAAGACATTCTATGAGTTGACGGTGAAGATCTCGGGGTCATTGTATGTAACTTCAAATGCGTTTTTCTTAGAGATTGCTCAAATGTTGGTGTTGTTGAAAGGATGGGTAAGAGGGTCCGCCTTAGATGTAAGACCAATGGGGTTGAAGATGAAGGAAAAGTTTGACAAGTATTGGGGTGATCCAACCAAAATGAACAAGTTCATTTTCTTTGCCTTGGTTGTTGATCCAAGGTATAAGTTCAAGTTCTTGAAGTTTATGCTTGAAGAATCATATGGCAATGAAATTGGCACATCTTTAGCGGCTAGTGTGAAGGATGAGTTGTATGCTTTGTATGATGAATATAAAGCGTTGTATCAACCATCAAATGATCATTCTATTGAGGTTGAATCTTCTTCACAACAAGAGCATGACACTCCTTATTTATTGGTGGACAAGTATGAGAAGCAAATAATGCTTGAAGGAGACGATGTGGCCAATGATTTGGATGTGTACTTGAATGAGAAAGAAAGAAAGGTGCCTAATGTGAAGAACTTTGATTTGTTGACTTGGTGGAAGGTCAATGAACCTAGGTTGCCTATTCTTGCTAAGCTTGCCCGAGATGTGTTGTCGGTACCCGTTTCTACGGTTGCATCCGAGTCCGCTTTTAGCACCGGGGGAAGGGTGCTCGATCCTTTTAGAAGTTCTTTGAATCCTACTATGGTGGAGAGCCTCATTTGTGCCCAAGATTGGTTGAGGATGGGAAAGGATCCTATTAAAGTTGAAGAAGATTTGGAGTCTATTCGAAAGCACGAAGAAGGTTAGTTATATATCAAATGAATAATTTCTTTATATTTTATTTATTATGATTAGCTTGTAACTTATTTCATTTTATTTTGTAGCTTTGAAGATCCTTGGAGTTGGAGTTGTCATAAATGAAGAATCAAATCAAGCCGTGTAGACTAGAGTGAAGATTGGAAAAATGAATGTTGGAACTTGGAAGTTTGAATGTTGGATTTCATTTTATTTTATTTTGTAACTTTATATGTTGGATTTTGAATGTTGGAAGTTTGGAACTTGGATTTGGAATGTTGGATTTGGATTTTTAATTTTAGATCATGTTTTTATGTTTAAATATTTTTTTGAATAGCTGAAAATTAATTGTTTAGGTGGAAAAAAAAATTGCACAGGGTCGGCCGGTTCGGTTCGGTCGGCCGAAAACCGACAACTGCCCGGTTCGGTTTTCGGGCGGTTTGAATGTTGAGTTTCGGTCGGTCGGCCAGATTTTTTCTGGACCGGTCGGTCGGTCGGCCGACTAAAAATCGGTCAGTCGGTGGGCCGAACCGACCGATGCTCACCCCTAGCAACCGGAGCAGCAGCGATTGCTTTTGGAGTTAGGTCGGGGTGGAGAAGTCCGACATCCGTCCGGTACTCCTCCCGTGAAGTCGTTTGCCGAGTCTCTTAGACAATCTTTGGGATGCCCCGCAAACATCCCGGCTCATGATTTTGTGGTGCTGAAACCCGCAATGGTGGACGACAGGCCGTGTCTTTCTATCTCCTCGACTTTCCGTCAATGGCAAATCAAATCCTTTCAACATGCCATTCATGGGACGGTTTTTCTTTGCAAAGGCGATTCGCCGAGATTTGCAGCGGATCTTTTTACTGAGCTCTCTAGCCTCTGAAAAATGCCGTCTCCATGGCAGGCTATCCCTCTGAGCAAGGGATATTTCACTTTGAAGTTCTCGTCACCTGAGGATCATGCTTTGGCTTTCGCAAAATCTGCTTGGCGTCTTCGTGTGGGGTTTCTTTTCCTTAAGGTATGGACTCCCAACTTCAATCTGAACAAGATTGTTTCTTCTACTGCTCAGGTTTGGGTCCGTATCTTTAATCCCCCGCATAAGTTTTGGCATCCAAAAGTTCTCTCTGGTATAGCTAGGCATGTTGGCACTCCTATTCTCGTTGATGGCATGTCTGCTAGGGCTTCGGTTGGTTATTTTGCTAGGGTGTAAGTTGAGATGAATGTGGCCTTGGATATCCCTGAGTTTCTTGATGTTAAATGTAATGATGATATTTATGAAATTGAGTTTGGATATGAGAATTTGCCATACTTCTGTTGTCTTTGTTCTGCGATTGGCCATGTCACTGATGACTGCAGGAAACTTTCTTCGGGCAAAGAGCCTGCTTCTCCGACTAAGCAGACAGAACATGTTAATAGTTTGCGAGGCAGGAAGCATCGCAATAGATCTCGACAATGGAAGAAGAATATGAGCCGTTCTGTTGCGAACCGACAAGACGCGAATGAGGTGCCTGGTTCTGCTTGGCTGGATATAATGAGAAGTCTTCGCCCAGACGTGAATATGTGAAGGGTTGTATACTAAAAGCAAGACTTTATGCTTGTATACATTGATTCCTTTGTTCACTGTGATTCTTCTATCTGAAATATTGTTATTGCATAATCCTATTATAGTCCAATTTATCTCATACTACAGATTATATGGTGTGTTGTAGATCACAGAAGATCATATAATTGAAAAAAGTTGAGATATAAATTGAGTTCACAATCGAGGCAACTATGGACGAGTTGCTGGTTTAGATTGTAGCATAAATGGATAAATAGTTTGTCTTGGCTATTTATTTATGCTAGTACCTTCGTGTATTGAACAGGATTCGTGTATTGAACAGGATCACAGTGAGATGAATTCTTATATTCTGACTAATTAAGAATCAACCTTAGTTGGATTAATCGGTGTGAATAATAGAAGTGAGATGAATTCTTATATTCTGACTAATTAAGAATCAACCTTAGTTGGATTAATCGGTGTGAATAATAGATTAATTCTTATATTCTGACTAATTAAGAATCAACCTTAGTTGGATTAATCGGTGTGAATAATAGATTGACTATTGGCGACTTAAATAGTCTTAACCTTAGTTGGATTAATCGGTGTGAATAATAGATTGACTTAACCTTAGTTGGATTAATCGGTGTGAATAATAGATTGACTATTGCTTTGATTTATCATGGGTGAGAGTTCTCTTGAAGCTCAATATACTCGATACTTTGGGTGATAGCAATTATTATTTGACATGCGATTATATTGCAATAAGGAACCGTGTCATGCTAATAATAGGATTAGGACTGGTAAACCGGTCAGGTTCGGTCCGAACCGGTTTACCGGTTAACCGGAACCGAATTAAGCCCTATGGAGTAACCGAAAACCGAACCGGTTTACGGTCTGGTTAACCGAATAACCGGTCGGTTAAACCGACCGGTTATTCGGTTAACCGGACAAATCGATTAATTAGGTGATTTCGATTTCGGCCAGAATTAACCGGTTAACCGGTTAATCGGTTAACCAAATTAATCCCAAAAAATTTGAAATTAATGAATTTGTAGAAAGTGGGGTTCGAACCTTAGCCTTTCAAAGAAAGGATGATGTCCTATCCACTCCACCAACTAATGTTTTATGCTTATTAAGAACACAAAAACATTTTATAAAGACTTATAAGGTTATAGTAAAAAAAAAGAACAATTTTAATTCTAATAAATAAATTCCCAACCTAAGCCAACAATTTAACCACAAATCAATGCTATAAAATACTGAACTGGAGTGGACACAAAATGCAGTGAAACAGAGGTGGCAAAAAGTCATTTTTATAGTTTTATATTTTCTTTCGTTTGAAGGATGGTAATCCAATCTCACTTATGAAAATTAAAGTAATAAAGTGGTGACTATATTCTGTTACACAATAAAGCTCAACTCAACAATGAGCCAATGAGAGGCATTTTCTGTTACAAATACAATTTTGCACATGCAAGCATAAATCCATGCAATGCTTTTGGACAGAGACATAATTTTGAGATTTATCATAAGTCATAACACTAATACACAATAGCATCAACCTTCGAGCAACTCCTTTTCATTTCATCTCATATATTAAGTATTGCAGTTCTTTTCCCTATTGTCACACACAACACAACCGCATATTAAACTGTATAACTACAAAGTGAAGATTCATATTAGCAGTGGAATGCTGAATTTCTGCACTGCAGTTGAGACACACTAGCATACGAAATTGAATAGATTTACATAATGGTCAAAATTTGCAGGAGCAACATTTATTCTACCTTTTGAAGGCACTCTCGAAACTGCCAAACTGGTATCTGTCTATGGCAAATTGGACAGACGGGATGGTGAAGGAAGCGATGGCAGCCGGGATGGCGGGCGAAAGTAGGCGATGGCAAATGCAGCGGCGGATGGGAGAAAGGGGCTGGGAGAGCGGTTGCGTCCTGCCGCCTACTGGCTGACCAGGGGGGAGCGGTGCCGGTGCCGGTGGGAAGACACGTCGGTGCTGGTGGGAAGATGCACCGGACGTCGGAAGAGAAAAGGAGGCGCCGCAAAGTGTGAAGTGCAGAACAGCAGAAGAGGGCTGGGAGAGTGGCTGCGTCCTGCCGCCTACAGGCTGAGCACGGGGGAAGGGGGGAAAGAGCGGCGCCGGTGCCGGTGGGAAGACACGCCGGTCGGACGTCGGAAGAAGAAGTGAGGCGCCGCCCGCAAAGCGTGAAGTGCAGAACAGGCGTGAATTGAGAAGAGAAGTGAGACGCGAGAACCCTAACTAATTTGATATAAAATAAAATATAAAACAATTAATTTAATAATTTAAGTAAACCGGTTAATCGGTTTAACCGGTTAACCGACCGGTTAAACCGATTAACCGGTTAACAGAGATATAACTAACCGATAACCGAACCGAACCGGTAAAAACCGATTATCGGTTAACCGATAACCGGTTTTTCCGGTTCGGTTACGGTTTTAACCGAAAAACCGACACCGAATTACCAGCCCTAAATAGGATGATAATATCCTCTCGAGGTACTTAATAAGTTTATCGTATTAAACCCTGCAGGTGGAATTAGTTCCGATACGATAATAAGTTTAAGTGGTAGCACTCGAGATGTCGTTTATAATTAAGCGACTAATTAATTAATTAATTGACCGTCAGAGGAATTAATTAATTAATGGTTATTGGATATCTTAAACACGGGAATTAATTAAGTCTAATACTAGCCCCGACTCACCTAAAGAATAAAGAGGTAATTCAGTATTAATTTTTTAGTGGAATAAATTAATACTTGTGTCTCGATTTTATTCTGGGCTGAATAGGAAAATCGAGCACTGGGAGGCCAAACTTTATTCAAGTTAGTAGATCCCCGCTTGGCCCAATAAAGGCTTCACTCCATATGGGGCTTCCGTCCATCTATTTCTCACTTAAGCCTTTGGGCTTTATTTTAGTTTAATTAGATGATGGGCTTATTATTTAGGGTTTTAATACCCAGTATAAATAATAGGTACAACCCTAATTCTAATTACTTGTGACATTACGTGAGATAAAATAGAGATAAATCTATGAGAACACAGAAAGTGAGGCGGCACGTTTCCCTAGAAAAAGGAGGGGACTTGAAGATCGTTGCCATCCAACGTCAAGTCTTGCCGTGGGAACAAGTTGGAAGATCAACACTGGAGTCGATCATTGCCGGATTTGCAAGTAAGATTCAATCCTCTTGCTATAGGCACATGGTTTTTGTATGTATTCGTTTGATATCCGAAATGGATCACGGGCACGTGAATCATATGTCAAAATATGGTTCCTTCAATTGGTATCAGAGCCGTGGTTCCAGAATTTCGGCTCTATCGGATAAATGAATAGTAAAACCATTAAGTTTTTTTTCATTTTTCCTGCTGTTGTTCTTCGTGGCTTGTTGATTTGTCGATTTGATGTTGTAATCGTTTTTCAATCACGAGAAAATCCGTGATTAGATTAGTTTTTCGAATTGTTTTTTTTTTTCTGTTGTAATCTGTAAATATGGAAAATCAATTCGGACGGTACTGTGCATGAAGAACAAAGAACAAGAACTGATGCTGATCCAGACGACACCGGATTTTGGTGGGCGCCGCCGTGCCTGGTGCGAATCGAGCCACCTGCGGGCTCTGGTTATCCACTAGCTTACTTTTCATGGCTGCTCTCCGTCCGATTTGCGGCTGATACTGTGGCCGCTATGGCTCTTGGCGTAAGCAGTTGGGGACGTTCCGACGCCCCTTACCAGCTTACCTGCCGAAGGCTTGTGCCGCGGTATTGATTATCGCCGCTCTGAATCGACATGGAGGTCCGAGTCGCGACGACAGAAAGTAGTTCGATGGAAAGAAGTTGTCCAGAGGCTGTGCGACCAGAAGGCTCGCGTCCTCGTCTGCCGGCGGCGTCCTTCCATCGGTGGAGGTTCATCGGAGAAGGGAGAGGTCGTGGTTGAAGGCGGGGTTGGGCGGCGGCTGAGGGTTGACCGATTGGACGAGGAGGAGAGGTGGCGCCGCTGTGGCGCTGTGTTTTTTTTTAAAACCCTAACAGCGGCGCGTCTCAAGATGGGCCAGAGAAGGGTTCACGAATTTGGGCCTGCGGTTTTGGGCCACGCACAACAGTTATTGGGCCGTGCTTCATCTGTTGCTTTGGGCTGTGCCAGATCCGGGCCTGGGCGGTTTTTCAGCCGGTTTTGGTTCCTAATCCACGCCTCTCTTCAGCTTGGGCGTCCTTTGCTCAGTCTTGGGCTCTTTATGTTAATTTATTTCTTTTCTATTATTCAGTGTAATAGATTAGAAATGGGATTCCACGAATGAGCCGCGAAGAATTTCTTTTTTTTTATTGTTCTTAGCATGTCGTAGATTTAATCACCGTTAAAGTGTTTTGAGCATGATTTTATTTGCTTATGTGAATGTAAATGCACATAGAATATCATGCTAGGTTCTATCACATTTTCACTAAGCACGTTTTATTTTCAAGCGAGCATGTTTTATTACATGTGTTCTAGAAATGCATGCTTAGGTTTTCCGTGTCAACGTGATTTAACCTGTAAACCTTTTGAAGTAAAAGACTAAGCGGATAATTCAATTTTTTAAATAAAATTGATATAGACCTCCACAGTTGGTTTAAGACAAAGTAAATTGATAATTGATGTAAACGTCCACACGAACGTGGCTTGCACTCGTTATTAATTTGCAGCTTTTGTCGGTTAAACTTCTAAATTAAAAATATTTTAATCTTGTGAATAAGTGGGAGTTTTGCATGTAAACGTTCACACTATCGTGACTTGCATGTATTAATTTCTGCGTGTTATTCTGGAAAGGATTAAAATTAATTATTTTAACCTTGAGAATAGTGGGAGCTTCTCGTTTAAACGTTCACACGTACATGGCTTGCACGGGTTAGTTTTTCATGGATTATTCTAGGAGGGGTTATAATAAAAGATAGTCATAAAAATGACTAAACTGTGGTCATAGCTTAGGCGTTTATTTCAAGTACAACTCCCCAACGGAGTCCCTTCTTGAAATTGCGTGGTCTAGTCAAGGTCCGTTTATTGGTCCCATTTTGTCATAAGGATAAGTTGGTAATGGAATGAGACCAAAGACTGGGTGTCTGGTCAAATGAATAGCGCGTAAACGTCCACACGAACGTGGCTTGCGTGTAATTCGATTGGACTAACGGAGGTTTCAATAATATTATTTTATCAAAAGGTTACAATATTATTGCCACGAATCTTTATGCAATGACGTGTTTTCTAATGTGCGCTTGTTTGTTTATGTTTCAGATATGACTGTTACCCCGCTTTTGAATGTTTTATCTGCTAAGCCGCTTACTGGTCTGAATTTTTCAGAATGGAAGCGCAATCTGGGATTTGTCCTAGACGCGGAGGAGTATAAGTTTGTGCTTACTACTCCTGCTCCCGTGAACCTTCATACTCGGTCTTCCGAAGAGCAAAGGGAGGCCCATAAGCGGTGGCATAGGGCAAATAATATGGCGAAAACTTATATTATGACCACTATGTCTTCTGCATTGCAGCTGCAACATCAGTCGTTGGAGACTGCGGCTACAATTATGAGGAACCTCGAGGAGCTCTTTGGGGAATTGGACCGATCAGTCCGTTTTGAACTCATGAGGAAACTCATGTCTTCAAAGATGACGGAAGGTTCATTCGTGCGCGAGCACGTGCTTGGAATATATGATTAATCATTTCAATGAGCTGGACGTGCTCGGTGGAGGAATCGAGGATGCTATTAAGGTAGACATGGTTCTCCACACTCTGCCCAAATCCTACGAAAACTTTCGACTCAATGCCGTAATGGGCAAGAAAAAGTTCACTCTAAATGAACTGCTTAATGAGTTGGTAGCGGCCGAGGGGGTCATGGGAAAGAGTCCACAGGCTTTGGCCACTGCCACAGGACCCAGTTTTCCACCGAAAGGTAGGAAGAAGAAAGGGGCCCATGGCAAGAAAAGCCAAGCAAAAGGTGGGAGCAAGAAGAAGCTAGGCCCGACCGGAGGCGTTGGCAAGCCAAAAGGGAAAGAGAAATGCTTCAAGTGTCAATAAGTAGGACATTGGAAGTCTGACTGTCCCATGATGAAGAAAGCTCAAGGTATTTCTACTACTCTTGTAACAGAAACATATTCAGTTTCGAGATCTTCCCATCAATGGGTTGTTGACTCGGGTGCAACTGACCATGTTTGTTACACCTTGCAGGGGTTCCTGCGGACAAGGGAGCTTAGTGGAGGCGAGCTGGCACTCTCCATGGGAAATGAAGCAAGCTTACATGTTGTTTCAATTGGAGATGTGAATTTATTGATTGATGGACATGTTTTGGTTTTGAGAGATGTACTCTATGTTCCGGGTTTTCGAAAAAACTTGATTTCGACTATTCAATTACGAAAGTATGGATATTCTATTATTTTAGAAGACAGTGCAGTATTCATCAAAGATGGTCAAGTTTTATTTAGAAGTGCAGCTGATTCTCTTTATACTTTTTCATGTCCATTCGATTATTCTTCATCTGCTTATACTTTGACTACAAACCAAAAGAAGAGAAAGGCTTATTCTCAGGAGAACCAAACTCTTCTTTGGCACCTAAGATTGGGTCACATCAATCTAAGGAGGATCCAAAGACTGGTTTCCGATAGTATCTTGGAGTCTCTCCATGTAGAACCAATCCCAGTCTGCGAATCCTGCATAGAGGGAAAGATGACGACTCGGCCTTTCAAGGCAAAGGGGTATAGGGCCAAAGAAGTGTTGGAACTGGTTCATTCTGACTTGTGCGGACCTATGTCCACTCAAGCTCGTGGAGGGTACGAGTATTTTATCACTTTCATTGACGATTACTCAAGGCATGGATACATTTACTTGTTGCGCTACAAGTCTGAATGTTTTGACAAGTTTCAAACATTCAAGGCGGAAGTAGAGAAGCGACATGGTAAAAGTATCAAGTCACTGCGATCTGACCGCGGTGGCGAATACCTCAGTAACGAGTTTAGAGCATACTTGTTAGAATCTGGGATTACATCTCAGTTGACTACACCGGATACACCCCAACAGAATGGTGTAGCAGAGAGAAGAAATAGGACTCTTCTAGAAATGGTTCGTTCGATGATGAGTTTCGCTACTTTACCTATTTCGTTTTGGGGATATGCCTTAGAAACAACTGGTTACATTCTTAACTTAGTGCCTTCTAAGTCGGTTGCAAAGACCCCGTCCGAGCTATGGTTAGGGCGCAAGCCTTCTCTTAACCACATCCGGGTTTGGGGCAGTCCAGCACACGTGCTGAACAAGGATGCCGATAAGTTGAGCCCTAGAACTGAAGTAAAGCTGTTCATAGGATATCCTAGAGGAACGAAAGGTGGTTATTTTTATTGTCCTAAGGATCAGAAAGTCGTTATTAGAACTAACGCAAGATTCTTGGAAGAGGACTATGTAAATAACCACAAAAGTAGGAGCGAAATCATCCTCGGTGAGGTCAAAGACATTGGCATGATAAGTCAACCAACTCAGCCAATTGTGCAAGATGTAGTACCCCAAGTCTCATCAGAAAACGTACAAGCTGTCGATACTGAATCTGCAATAGTGCCACGTCGTAGTGAGAGGGCATCAAAGGGCAAACCGCCCAATCGATATGCGTTTGTCAATGAATCTACGGATTCAGTTGATGATGGGCTTGTCGAAGAAGATCATTGGACTTACTCAGAAGCACTAGCAGATCCAGATGCTCTTGAATGGGAAGCATGTATGGTTTCTGAATATGAATCCATAACTGCCATGGATGTATACGAGAAATGTTTGCTACCTGTTGGTCGTGTGGCCATTGGTTACAAATGGGTATACAAACGCAAGAGAGGACCAGACGGGAAGGTTACGGTTTCGCCAGTAGCCATGCTTAAGTCTATTCGAGCTCTCTTGGCCATGGCTGCCCATATGAACCTAGAGGTGTGGCAAATGGATGTCAAGACCGCATTCTTGAATGGGTATCTTGAGGAAGATAGAGACATCTATATGCTACAACCAGAGGGGTTCATCAAGGAAGGTGAGGAGCATCTAGTGTGGAAGCTCAAGAAGTCCATTTATGGACTTAAGCAAGCTTCACGATCCTAGAACAAACGTTTCGATGACGTGGTCAAAACTTATGGTTTTGAGCAGTGTGTCAACGATAGTTGCGTTTATAGGGTCTGTATCGATGGGAGTCTGGTATTCCTTATACTCTATGTGGACGACATACTTCTCATTAGCGATAATGTGAATGTATTGTCTGGCATTAAGGAGTGGTTATCCCAACAGTTTCAAATGAAGGATTTGGGAGAGGCAACATATATTCTCGGAATAAAGATTGGTCGTGACCGATCTAAGAGAATGTTGAGTTTGTCTCAAACATCCTACATTGACACTGTTTTGGCGCGGTTCAGCATGCAAAATGCCAAGAAAGGTTTTCTACCTTTCAGACATGGTGTTCCGCTATCTAAGGCAATGTGTCCCACAACGCCTGAGGAGATAGCGAGCATGAAGATAATTCCCTATGCCTCGGCTGTGGGAAGTCTCATGTATGCAATGCAGTGTACCAGGCCTGATATTTGTTTTGCCGTTGGCATTGCAGCAAGATATCAGGCGAATCCAGGTCAAGCTCATTGGACTGCTGTAAAGCACATACTCAAGTACCTTAAACGGACTAAGGAGTATGCGCTAGTTTTTACCAGTCTGATAATCTGACACTGGTAGGGTATGTGGACGCCGATTATCAAGGTGATAAGGACAAGAGGCGGTCTACTACTGGCTATGTGTTTAAGTTTGGGGGCAGAGCCATTGTGTGGAGAAGTGTAAAGCAGAAATGCAATTCACTATCCACCATGGAAGCCGACTATGTAGCTTCTTGTGAAGCTGCTAAAGAGGCTGTATGGCTCATGAACTTTCTAACTGAGATTGATGTGATTCCTAGTTTGCCGAAGTGCATCACAATTTATTGTGATAACGAGGTTGCTATTGCGAATAGCAAGGATTCAAGATGTCATCAATCCATGAAACACATTGATGGCAAGTATCATTACATTCGGTCTGTGGTCAAGCATGGTGATGTAGCTTTGATGCATATTGCGGGAGTTGATAATCTGGCTGATCCTTTCACGAAGAGTCTTCCTGGTGCGGTGTTCAACAAGCATGTTGAAGGCCTTGGAGTTCGTGGCCTCCCTATACTAAATTAAACTTTAGTATAAGTGGGAGATTTTGTAATAGTTAGAGGATATTATCAGTTTTTAGTCACATTGTATACTAAAAGTTTGTTTTAGTATAAGTGGGAGAATTGAAGGGTTGTATACTGAAAGCAAGACTTTATGCTTGTATACATTGATTCCTTTGTTCACTGTGATTCTTCTATCTGAAATATTGTTATTGCATAATCCTATTATAGTCCAATTTATCTCATACTACAGATTATATGGTGTGTTGTAGATCACAGAAGATCATATAATTGGAAAAAGTTGAGATATAAATTGAGTTCACAATCGAGGCAACTATGGACGAGTTGCTGGTTTAGATTGTAGCATAAATGGATAAATAGTTTGTCTTGGCTATTTATTTATGCTAGTACCTTCGTGTATTGAACAGGATCACAATGAGATGAATTCTTGTATTCTGACTAATTAAGAATCAAGATCTCGGCGACTTAAATAGTCTTAACCTTAGTTGGATTAATCGGTGTGAATAATAGATTGACTATTGCTTTGATTTATCATGGGTGAGAGTTCTCTTGAAGCTCAATATACTAGATACTTTGGGTGATAGCAATTATTATTTGACATGCGATTTTATTGCAATAAGGAACTGTGTCCTGCTAATAATAGGATGATAATATCCTCTCGAGGAACTTAATAAGTTTATCGTATTAAACCCTGCAGGTGGAATTAGTTCCGATACGATAATAAGTTTAAGTGGTAGCACTCGAGATGTCGTTTATAATTAAACGACTAATTAATTAATTAATTGGCCGTCAGAGTAATTAATTAATTAATGGATATTGGATATCTTAAACACGAGGATTAATTAAGTCTAATACTAGCCCCGACTCACCTAAAGAATAAAGAGGTAATTCAGTATTAATTTTCTAGTGGAATAAATTAATACTTGTGTCTCGATTTTATTCTGGGCTGAATAGGAAAATCGAGCACTGGGAGGCCAAACTTTATTCAAGCTAGTAGATCCTCGCTTGGCCCAATAAAGGCTTCACTCCATATGGGGCGTCCGTCCATCTATTTCTCACTTAAGCCTTTGGGCTTATTATTTAGGGTTTTAATACCCAGTATAAATAATAGGTACAACCCTAATTCTAATTACTTGTGACATTACGTGAGATAAAATAGAGAGAAATATGTGAGAACACAGAAAGTGAGGCGGTGCGTTTCCCTAGGAAAAGGAGAGGACTTGAAGATCATTGCCATCCAACGTCAAGTCTTGCCGTGGGAACAAGTTGGAAGATCAACACTGGAGTCGATCATTGTCGGATTTGCAAGTAAGATTCAATCCTCTTGCTATAGGTACATGGTTTTTGTATGTATTCGTTTGATATCCGAAATGGATCACGGGCACGTGAATCATATGTCAAAATATGGTTCCTTCAATATGTTCCTGTTGGAAAGAATTCTGTGGAAAAAAGCAATCGGTTTGAGGTGCTGGAGGGTATGGAGTTAGAGAATATGACAGCGTGTAGAGATGACTCGCTTTCGGGACCAGATTTACTGGAGTCCTTAATGAGACCGGTTCAGAATTCTGTACTAGATCGGCCCATTGAAGCTAGCTCGGATGCTCAAGATAGCAAGGTGGACACGGCTGTTATGGAGGATTCTGACAGCTCCGTGGATGAGGGGATCACTGCAGACGATCGCGAGGCCGCAAGCCCGGCAGCACGGGAGGAAGTGGCCGGGTCTGAGGGTGAGGTCATAATACAGCCTGTTGTGGTTCCGTCCACGGACATGGCAGATGATTCGGCTTCTCGGTTGGTCTTTGAGCCCACACATTCTGCTCCGGAGGAGTTGGCTAGTTGTATTAGCAGGTTAGTCAGGGGATGCAAATGCTCGTTGACAATCCTAACGTCGATCGGGTCGACCTAAAAAGGGTATGGAACGTCCACAAGCTCCACCGAATCCGATTGCCAGTATAAAAAGTCGGCTCAGGAATGCTGAGGGTCCAAGCATGCGGGTTATGAATAAAGGCACCATTCTTGACTCTCCGACGCCGGTGGAGTTCTTGAATAAAGTGCACAATGCTCAGTCTGGAGGAGCGCTTTTGCAAAATTTTGTGGTTCACTCATTTTCTTCAGACGCAGTGTCACAGCCCGCCCTAACTATGGATAGTTAGGCCGAGTGATCCACGACTAGGGATGGGGTTAAAGAAGAAGGGGAAGAAAAGGGGCGTCATTTATAGCCGTAAAACTTACTCATCTTAATAAAACTCGTCATTTTTATTCATTAATACTCAATTGAAAACTGTCTATGAAAGACAGCATAAAACTTAATTAATATCATTAATCAAGTTATACATCGTATGAAACCATTCTCTTAAGACTCAAAGTATGACATAACATAATATAACATCAACAACATCTTGCAGCGGAAAGTAGCTAGACATATGTATGAAGACATATTCTAGACAGGTTAACTATTTATTAACAACCCTGGAGACTCCGCTCATTGCAGCACCATCATCACATCAGCTCAACCTGCACATTTAGAAAACATATGCAGGGCTGAGTACAAAAGCACTCAGTGGGCACGTATGCCTAGGTATAAAAATACATGCTTCAAAACTGTAAATTGTCATGCCATTATAAACAGTACAGCAAGGGAGTTTTTCGCTAAAAAGGCCCAAGCTTACTAAGTTCATTTGTGATTCTTAAAGTTCGTCTGATCAGACTAAGTTCTTTTGTAATCTATCATATCTGAAACTGTGTGCCGGAGAGGTGGCCACCTCTCACGGTCACTTGACCGGCCAACCCGCTAGATGACTCACGGTCACTGGTGTACACTAGCCCTGGCAGGATAGCTATCAACTGCTCAGGACCCGAATTCGATTGCATCATTGGCAAAGCCAAAGCAGATAGATATCATACTAAAATTTAAACATTTTATGGCAAGACAACAGTTGTAATATTTTCCAGTTCAAAGATTTGTAACGAAATAACTTGTTCAAAGGTAGCATTAAACTCGTTTGATAGATATATAAAACTGAAATTAACAGTTAAATCATCTCATGCATTCATTCGTATAAGAGGCCTACGACACGCAGGGGATCTCTATATACGTATAGTAAAAGTAATGCCCACCTCGTTGTGTCTCTGTATCAATGAGTAACGTCACTCTCTCCCTCAAGTCGTTACTTCCCAAAAGGACCTTCATCGTTATGAAGAATTGGTGAGAAGTTATAAAAGAAACCTCGATTAATAATCTAATCTCTTTTATGAAACATTAGTATCTCTAATGTTCATCTCTCTTGATTGTTAATCAATATAACAATTATTATCTCTCGTCATTACTCATTAATTATAACATCCTTATGTTATAATTAGCAGCGCTTCAATTAAAAGAAATATTTAACACATCGAAAAGTCCACTTTCTTAGCAGATCTATTCGCTCTCATCTCGTCTAATTAACCAATTAGAAAGTTAAACTTTCCATTAGGTATGTATTTGAGTCACAGGTCAACAAGAATTGACTATGCTCAAATTCTAATTTCACTAAAAATTTCGACATGACCTATTCATATATAATGTCAGCCACGAGATTTCAACGCGTGAATCTCACTACGTGAACTCGTCTCTCGACTCAAAACTTAACATCTTGACATCTTTTCAACGCAAACCAAAATCATCAAAACTCTTTATCAGTAAACTATCATTTATACTCGACACCAATTGTTCGAGTGTCAGATACCAACATTTATGTGCGTTAATCATAACTCTCACAACTCACACCATTTAGTCATATCGTATCATCCATCAAAACAAATATAATCAAGTTGTTTTCTAGAAAGTTTTGCTGTTTTTGTGTCATCTTTAAAAATTCATAACAACCAACTCAATCATCATAAACTCTCATACCAATTGATCTCAAAAACTCCATGAAGTGTAGTTCACTCTAAAAATGGTAGTTAACCAAAAAGGTTAAAGGTTTTTGGAGATATTGCTCTTTTAGTGCAGGCTGTCAAAGATTGACAGTTTCTGCCAATTTTGTTTAGGCCATTAGAAACCAAGGCAAACCTTAATAAAATTCCATCAAATTTAATCAGCCAAAACTAAAGGTATCCTTGAAGATTTGGTTAAAATTTCACAAGAGAAAACGTTCATATGATCTGCCAAATAAACAATGAAACTCATACACTTTTACTGTTGGAAAAATATGACAGCAGAACAGGGCATTTTTGAAATAATAAACTGCTCTGTTTCAGAGGTCATAAAAATCGAAATCTTATGTTTTTAGAAAAGTATTGAAGTCTAGTTTCGTTTAAAAAAAACGGTGATGCAAAATCCTTCATGGATTAATAGATATAAACGTTTTTGTGAAGTCTACCAACAGTTGACAGATTCTGTCAAGGATTTTTTCAAAATATCTTTAAAATACCAAACATCATCCAAAAGACATGAAATTTTGCAGCGACGAAATACACATATCATAGATAAACATACTAAAATTTCAGAGCCATCAAGCAATGAAAACTCATCGAAACATAAGCTTGAAACTGCTGTAAAATTTTGACAGAATTCCAGTTTTAATTTCGTTCAACAATTATCATCCATAAATTGTAAATCAATTAGCATGCTCATGTGATATCGTAGAACACATATACGCAATAATATTCATTATGCAACGTCCCAAACTTCACGAATTTAAATAATCATACTCTAAAAACTTATACAATTTTCGTGCTTGGAAAAAATACGAATTTAATATATATCGATTCTAGCATACCCTTAAGCACAAATATCAAGTCAAAACGATCAAACAAAAATCGAAAGACAAGCTAATATGTGAAAAACGGGGCTGCCCTCATGGGTTTCATATCTACGGTTCGTTCCGTTCTTACTCCCTTCATTAAACATGCTCAACATCTACCCAAGAACAACATACTAAAATTTCACGACGATCCGACGTCGTTTCAAAATAAAGTCGAGAATCGACGTTTTTCGACGTCGACGAAAATCGAAAAGAAAACCATCAAAACGTAGGTAGAGATCTTACCTACTTAGATACGTGATCGAAAAGATGATCGGCGCTCGTCTCGGTGCTCAAATCGGAGGTCAAAAGCTTAAATGGTATTAACGTTGAATATAGTGTGTGTTTTGGGTGTTGTGTGTGTGAGTTTGAGTGTTGTGCGTGAGTTTAGAGTGTTTGGTTGTAGCAGCCAACACTTTAATAGGGAAAGGGGCTTTGGGAGGTTTGGGGGTGGTTAGGGGTAGGGTAGGTTAGATATTTAAGATATTAACCCGTTAGTCGTTAAATATCTCGTCTCGTCTCATTTTAACAACTAACAACCCATACTCTTTGTTACTCGCCCTCTCAACCTCTACTCACTTTCATTGCACTCGTAATTCTATATAAATATAGAAAACACAAGCTCGTTCTCGAAATTCTGATAAACGAGCTCATTTCGTTTATCGAGAAATCCCGATTTACTATTCACTCGTCGTCCAAAAATAAAAACTTTCATTATTGGACTCGTATCGAAAAACTAAGAATATTTCTCGACGACGTGCACGTAAGATTTTGAAAGTCGACAAAAAGACGAAATAGCAGTATTTTACTATTCATCGTCAAAAAGTCAAAATTTTGAAAAACGTCTTAACGGACTCAGATCTCACTTCCGAGTTCATCGTTCTCATTCAAATAATTATCTCGAATTATTCAAATACTCAAACTCAAATACGGATATAAAATCCCACATCATTCTCACATCATCGAAAGAACATCTCAACATCTTAAAAAAAATAACAAGAAAACTTCATATAACTCCTCATCTCTTTACAAAGTAAATCAAACAAGGGATCTAAACCCTAATTACTCAAACTCAAGCAATTAACACGTCATCAAAAGCCCGGGTATTACATACCCTCCCCCTTAAAAATAAATTTCGTCCCGAAATTTGTACCTCTTGTAAATGTTTCAAGGTACTTCTCTCACATCTTATCCTCAAGCTCTCTTTCCACTTCTTTCTAACTATCATATCTCCATTGGACCTTATCCAATGCAATCGACTTATTACTCAATTGCCGAATTTTATGATCTAGCATCATCTGAGGTCTCTCTTCATAACTCAAGTCTGGTTCTAAGATCATTTCTTCTTAGTAAACCACATGGTTTGGGTCGAAAATATATATCCTCTCAATTGTGACACGTGAAACACGTTATGCACATTTCCAAAGCTAAGTGGCAAAGCCAACCTATACGCTATTGAACCTATCTTTTGCAATATCTCGTAAGGACTTATAACTCTGGGTCTAACCTGTCCTTTAACTCCAAATCTATTCATCCCCTTTGAGGGTAAAACCTTTAAGAAAACTTTGTCTCCTATCTCGAAACTTTGTCTCACATCTTATAGGCAAACTCAAGTAGTGGCAACACATTCTCCCGATGTACTCCTCTATCAAGGATAGTAGTTCTTATCATATCTTCTATCGTCTGCTATGCTAAAATTCATCCTTGTACCCAACTCTTTCTGTAACTCATCCAAAAACGTGATGTAATAAAAAAAAATTATTCTCTCAGGTGATCTACACCGGTACTCAATGCAATCTTATAATCTCACGAACGTACAATTGTGCTAACTTATCTGGTCCATACACGATTAGGATCGGTATGAAATGGGCAGATTTTGTTAGTCGATCTACAATCACCCAAATTGTTGTATTTCCTCTTTGACTTTTGGGTAAAGCTGTCACAAAATCCATCTCTATGTGATCCCATTTCCACTTGGGAATCTCCAACGGTTTTAACTTCCCATAGGGTCGTTGGTGTAATGCTTTCACTTGCTGACAAGCTAAGCATCGCTCTACAAACGAAGCTATGTCTCATTTCATTCCGTCCCACAAAAATCTATTTTTCACAACCTGATACATCTTTGTGCCTCCTGGGTGGGCGGTGTAAGGCGTGTCATGAGTCTCACTCATGATCGTATTCTTAAGTTCATCATCGCGGGGAATGCATCTTCTCCCCTCAAATAAGATAGCATTGTCTGATGTTTTTTTTTTTTGTAACTCTTGAGATCTCCTGCTCTTATCCTTTCTCGTAACTTGTTCATTGTCTCATCTTTCCTTGTGCTTCAATCACCATTTTCCTCAAACTAGGCATCGTCGCAACAATACTCGCTATCGTCTCTGGTGGTTTTATCATCTCTATCCTCATCTTGTCAAAGTCCTTTATAAGCTCATCCTCTCTCGTGAGAAGACATCCTAACTTTGACGAGACCTTTCGGCTCAATGCATCGGCTACTACATTGGCCTTGCCAGGGTGATAATTAATGTCGCAGTTAACATCCTTTACTAATTCGAGCCATCTCCTTTGCCTCATGTTAATATCCTTATGCTCGAAAAAGTATTTCAAAGTTTTGTGGTTCGTGAAAATCTCACATCTAACTCCGTAGAGATGATGTCTCCAAATTTTCAGGGCATGCACAACGGCTGCAAGCTCTAAATCATGCGTTGGATAATTTATCTCGTGGGGTCTAAGTTATCGTGATGCATAGACTATAACTCTTTCTTCTTGCATCAAAACACATCCTAGCCCACTCTCTAACGCATCTGCGTAGATGGTATACTCTTTATCCATTTCTAGGACTATCAGCACTGGTGCTGTAGTCAATTTCCTTTAAGCTCTTAAAAACTCTTTTCACACTCCTCTTTCCAATTGTATTTAGCTTATTTTCTAAGTAATTGTGTCATCGGTCTTGCTATCGTGGAAAATCCTTCAATAAACCTCTGATAGTATCCTGCTAAGCCTAAAAAGTTGAGAATCTTGTTAGGCGTAGTTGGTGATCTCCACTCATGTACAGCTTGTACCTTGACGGGGTCAACTTTAATTCCTTCAGATGATATAACATGTCCTAGTAAAGTTACTTTGTTCAACCAAAACTCGCACTTGGTGAATTTGGCAAAAAGCTTCTCAACTCTTAGTGTTTCCAACATCGTTTTCAAATGTTTTGGAGCTCCTGCTCATTCTTCGAATAGATGAGAATATCATCTATGAAAACTAGGACAAATTTATCCAGTTATTGATGAAAACTCAATTCATGTGATCCATGAAAACTACTGGTGCCTTCGTCAAACCGAATGGCATAACTATGAACTCATAGTGCTCATACCTCATTTGAAAAGCTGTCTTAGGTATATCATTCTGTCAAAATTTGAACTGGTGGTAATATGATCTCAAGTCAACTTTCAAGAAAAATGCGCTCCTCGTAATTGATCAAACAAGTCATCTATCCTCGGCAAAGGATATTTGTTCTTGAGTGTCAATTTATTCAGCTCTCGATAATCTATGCACATTCTCAACGTGCCATCCTTCTTTTTGACAAAAAGGACTGGTGCTCCCCACAGGGATACACTATGTCTAATAAAACCTAACTCGAGCAATTCTTGTAGCTGAATCTTCAGCTCTTGTAGCTCCTTAGGCGCCATTCTATAGGGTGCCTTCGACACTGGTGCTGATCCAGGTTCTAGGTCGATAGTGAACTCCAACTATCTTGTTGGTGGCAATCCTGGTAAGACCTCGGGAAATACATCTCTATGTTCCCTTACCACTGCTACATCCTCAAAGTTTTTTTTTTTTTTACTTGATTCTCCTTCATCATTCAAGTAAACTAGGTAAGCTTGTGCTCCTTTCTTCTTTACCAATTTCGACGCCTGAAGTGCCGAAACGATTGGAACTCTCTTCTTTCTATCAATGCCGTGAAAACATGTCTGTTCCTTCCCAGGTGGTTGGAAAGTTATCTGTCTCTTCTTACAATCAATCGGGGCAAAGTTCTCTTCTAACCAGTCCATCCTTAGAATAATGTCTACGTTCCACATAGGCATTAAGTGCAAGGTTCTTGTTTTCATCTTTAGTGATCATAACTCAAGCTCTAAGTTAGAAATCATGTGAGAAACTGTAGTAGCTCTTCCTACAGGAGTGATTACTCTCAACTCGGGACTAGCTTGTTTTGGTTCGAGTTTGAAGGTAACATGCTTCAACCAATTAAAGAATGCGAAGCTCCTGTATTAAACAGGATTCTAACTGGTGCATCCAATAACTTGCCCATACTACCTTAAAGTCCTGCCTTAAACCAGCACTTAAAACTCAGACATCTCTTCATCATTATCCATCTTCTGATGAGCGAACGTGATAGCTCACAGAATTCTCAATTATACTCTACAATCGATTTCTTTCCTTGCATCAAACTTCGATAATCAGCCTCTCGCTGCTTACTGTACTCCTCGGTACATACTTCTCAAGAGTAGTCTTCAATTGTTCTCAGGTGTAGTTTACCAGTTGCTCGGGTGTTAAAGTCCTCTGACGTGCCTCTCACTGGTCTTATACATCAAAAGAATCTACTAGGATAACTCAAAAGTTGTAAGGGTTCAACCCTAGAATGACATCAAAACAAATTGTTCAAGAGACTCAAATGAATGACCAGAGGGTGGAATGAAGTAACTACCAGGTCGAACAAAAATGACCTAGAGTAAGAACCCATCTGGCTTTTCAACCGAAAGTTGAAACACATGGGTTTATAAACCCAAAACACGTCTACTGAGATTTGGATCATGCGGACTGGCCAGGTCCAACATAATCACTCCCCAGTCACACGGGATATACTATCCCGAACTTGGAAATTCTGTGTCTTCTAAACCCTCAACATACTATACATAACAAAACTTAAGTTCACACCAGCAAGCTAAAAGCTTAAACTCAGGGTCCTATGTTCTAGACTCTTGTTTCGAAAGTTCAATATTTTTCGACTCTCCTCTCATGTTGCGGTGGTGGTGGCGGAGTATTATCCCGCCTATCCTTCACATCACACTCTTGATGACATCTTTGAGGCATTTTTGAAATCACAAAAGGAAAACTCAACTCGACCAACGCTCTAAGCATCCTCGAAACTCAAGTTCAATTTACTAACTCAACTTTAAGGAAACCCTCACGGTCACTTTAACATTCATCTGTAAGGCAATAAGCACTCACGAAATGCTAACAAAAAGACCACTCTGGTCAACCTAATATATCCATCAGTAGAATGCCTCTTTTTAGAGGACTTACATAAAGGGGTTATATAAACCCTACAAAAACCATAGTATCTATCGTAATGTCCCTTCTAAACCGACACCATTAATAGTACTATGTCTCGGTCTGGACCTCTTACAGTAATTGCTACCAGTTAACTCATCTAGTTGCTACTTTAGCACACTAGGAACATCCATCTATTTAACATCAGTAGGGTACTATATTCGCATGCTTATCTATCAGCATGTCAAAAGCTCAAGTATCAGTATCTCCTAAGTAAGTTATATACATCGCAATGTAATTGAAACTAATCAAAAACAAAGGTGTACTGCTCATACTCTCAAGATCATCCTTAGCTCTAGCCTACATCGGATTCTCTTCTCATCCTCATCAACTCTAGCCCTCCTCGGCTACTTCTCATCCTTTCAACCCTAGCCTTCCTTGGCTCTTTCTCATCCTTTCATAGTTTATGAACATGTGTTTGAAAATCTGCTAGGGTATCTCTGTACCACATACTGTACGCCTCGTCCTCGTATCTGATCTTCCCTGAGTTCGATCTCACAACAGTCCTGGCCAACCTATAAGGAGAACTTAAAGGTGACTCTAGGAACTAACTCTACTTGGCTCCAGCAACAGAAATAAACAAAACATAACTTAGCAAAACTCCTACTAAGTAGTACTGTTATCTTAAAACTCAAGCTCAAAATATCTAAATTCTCATCTCGTCCCATCTTTACTTAGTAGGGAATCTCTCTAAACAATGATATTAGATCCCTTAATCTAAATCATCGTGACTCAGTAAGACAACTCAACAATTCTCTCTCAAAGCCATCTCCAAAGACTATGGCTCATGATACCTCCTCAAGTACCATTAAGGTTGCGTGAGCAAAACTCGCGTCACCAAACAACTCAACATATCGTACAATATCTCATTGCAGCATGCTAATAACTCATCATTAATCATGCTATTATACTCAAGCTCATAACTCAAACTCATAACTCAAACCAACAAGTACTTAAAGCAATTGCTAATTCTCTCAAGCTTTAGCTCTAAGTTCTCATTTCATCCTTCTACTTAGTAGAAAATCTCTCTTAACAATGACATTAGATTCCTTCATCTAAATCATCGTGACTTATCACAACTGCTCAAACAATTCTCATCACAAAACATCTCAAATACATCACATCATAACTCATAATTATGCATCTTCAATCATATAACATCATATGATATAAACGCTCTCATGATTCATCATGTAACGTCAACATATGCTCTTACAACATAATAACTCATTATTAATCATGTTGTCATCCTCAAACTCAAACTATGCATCTTCAAAGCATAACATCATAACTCATCATATAACCTCAACATCGTGCTCTTCAAAATTTAACGTCAAATAAACTTTGAAATTTTACATACCTCGTTGAGCCTGGTGTGATGGTGCGCTGAGCTCACGGTTGTTAATAACTATTAGTCTAGTGACTCATTCTAGACTAAACTCAAGACTTCTAATTCAGAGCTTAACCTTCGCTCTGATACCACTCTGTCACAGCCCGCCCTAACTATGGATAGTTAGGCCGAGTGATCCACGACTAGGGATGGGGTTAAAGAAGAAGGGGAAGAAAAGGGGCGTCATTTATAGCCGTAAAACTTACTCATCTTAATAAAACTCGTCATTTTTATTCATTAATACTCAATTGAAAACAGTCTATGAAAGACAGCATAAAACTTAATTAATATCATTAATCAAGTTATACATCGTATGAAACCATTCTCTTAAGACTCAAAGTATGACATAACATACTATAACATCAACAACATCTTGCAGCGGAAAGTAGCTAGACATATGTATGAAGACATATTCTAGACAGGTTAACTATTTATTAACAACCCTGGAGACTCCGCTCATTGCAGCACCATCATCACATCAGCTCAACCTGCACATTTAGAAAACATATGCAGGGCTGAGTACAAAAGCACTCAGTGGGCACGTATGCCTAGGTATAAAAATACATGCTTCAAAACTGTAAATTGTCATGCCATCATAAACAGTACAGCAAGGGAGTTTTTCGCTAAAAAGGCCCAAGCTTACTAAGTTCATTTGTGATTCTTAAAGTTCGTCTGATCAGACTAAGTTCTTTTGTAATCTATCATATCTGAAACTGTGTGCCGGAGAGGTGGCCACCTCTCACGGTCACTTGACCGGCCAACCCGCTAGATGACTCACGGTCACTGGTGTACACTAGCCCTGGCAGGATAGCTATCAACTGCTCAGGACCCGAATTCGATTGCATCATTGGCAAAGCCAAAGCAGATAGATATCATACTAAAATTTAAACATTTTATGGCAAGACAACAGTTGTAATATTTTCCAGTTCAAAGATTTGTAACGAAATAACTTGTTCAAAGGTAGCATTAAACTCGTTTGATAGATATATAAAACTGAAATTAACAGTTAAATCATCTCATGCATTCATTCGTATAAGAGGCCTACGACACGCAGGGGATCTCTATATACGTATAGTAAAAGTAATGCCCACCTCGTTGTGTCTCTGTATCAATGAGTAACGTCACTCTCTCCCTCAAGTCGTTACTTCCCAAAAGGACCTTCATCGTTATGAAGAATTGGTGAGAAGTTATAAAAGAAACCTCGATTAATAATCTAATCTCTTTTATGAAACATTAGTATCTCTAATGTTCATCTCTCTTGATTGTTAATCAATATAACAATTATTATCTCTCGTCATTACTCATTAATTATAACATCCTTATGTTATAATTAGCAGCGCTTCAATTAAAAGAAATATTTAACACATCGAAAAGTCCACTTTCTTAGCAGATCTATTCGCTCTCATCTCGTCTAATTAACCAATTAGAAAGTTAAACTTTCCATTAGGTATGTATTTGAGTCACAGGTCAACAAGAATTGACTATGCTCAAATTCTAATTTCACTAAAAATTTCGACATGACCTATTCATATATAATGTCAGCCACGAGATTTCAACGCGTGAATCTCACTACGTGAACTCGTCTCTCGACTCAAAACTTAACATCTTGACATCTTTTCAACGCAAACCAAACAATTCAAATCATCAAAACTCTTTATCAGTAAACTATCATTTATACTCGACACCAATTGTTCGAGTGTCAGATACCAACATTTATGTGCGTTAATCATAACTCTCACAACTCACACCATTTAGTCATATCGTATCATCCATCAAAACAAATATAATCAAGTTGTTTTCTAGAAAGTTTTGCTGTTTTTGTGTCATCTTTAAAAATTCATAACAACCAACTCAATCATCATAAACTCTCATACCAATTGATCTCAAAAACTCCATGAAGTGTAGTTCACTCTAAAAATGGTAGTTAACCAAAAAGGTTAAAGGTTTTTGGAGATATTGCTCTTTTAGTGCAGGCTGTCAAAGATTGACAGTTTCTGCCAATTTTGTTTAGGCCATTAGAAACCAAGGCAAACCTTAATAAAATTCCATCAAATTTAATCAGCCAAAACTAAAGGTATCCTTGAAGATTTGGTTAAAATTTCACAAGAGAAAACGTTCATATGATCTGCCAAATAAACAATGAAACTCATACACTTTTACTGTTGGAAAAATATGACAGCAGAACAGGGCATTTTTGAAATAATAAACTGCTCTGTTTCAGAGGTCATAAAAATCGAAATCTTATGTTTTTAGAAAAGTATTGAAGTCTAGTTTCGTTTAAAAAAAACGGTGATGCAAAATCCTTCATGGATTAATAGATATAAACGTTTTTGTGAAGTCTACCAACAGTTGACAGATTCTGTCAAGGATTTTTTCAAAATATCTTTAAAATACCAAACATCATCCAAAAGACATGAAATTTTGCAGAGACGAAATACACATATCATAGATAAACATACTAAAATTTCAGAGCCATCAAGCAATGAAAACTCATCGAAACATAAGCTTGAAACTGCTGTAAAATTTTGACAGAATTCCAGTTTTAATTTCGTTCAACAATTATCATCCATAAATTGTAAATCAATTAGCATGCTCATGTGATATCGTAGAACACATATACGCAATAATATTCATTATGCAACGTCCCAAACTTCACGAATTTAAATAATCATACTCTAAAAACTTATACAATTTTCGTGCTTGAAAAAAAATACGAATTTAATATATATCGATTCTAGCATACCCTTAAGCACAAATATCAAGTCAAAACGATCAAACAAAAATCGAAAGACAAGCTAATATGTGAAAAACGGGGCTGCCCTCATGGGTTTCATAGCTACGGTTCGTTCCGTTCTTACTCCCTTCATTAAACATGCTCAACATCTACCCAAGAACAACATACTAAAATTTCACGACGATCCGACGTCGTTTCAAAATAAAGTCGAGAATCGACGTTTTTCGACGTCGACGAAAATCGAAAAGAAAACCATCAAAACGTAGGTAGAGATCTTACCTACTTAGATACGTGATCGAAAAGATGATCGGCGCTCGTCTCGGTGCTCAAATCGGAGGTCAAAAGCTTAAATGGTATTAACGTTGAATATAGTGTGTGTTTTGGGTGTTGTGTGTGTGAGTTTGAGTGTTGTGCGTGAGTTTAGAGTGTTTGGTTGTAGCAGCCAACACTTTAATAGGGAAAGGGGCTTTGGGAGGTTTGGGGGTGGTTAGGGGTAGGGTAGGTTAGATATTTAAGATATTAACCCGTTAGTCGTTAAATATCTCGTCTCGTCTCATTTTAACAACTAACAACCCATACTCTTTGTTACTCGCCCTCTCAACCTCTACTCACTTTCATTGCACTCGTAATTCTATATAAATATAGAAAACACAAGCTCGTTCTCGAAATTCTGATAAACGAGCTCATTTCGTTTATCGAGAAATCCCGATTTACTATTCACTCGTCGTCCAAAAATAAAAACTTTCATTATTGGACTCGTATCGAAAAACTAAGAATATTTCTCGACGACGTGCACGTAAGATTTTGAAAGTCGACAAAAAGACGAAATAGCAGTATTTTACTATTCATCGTCAAAAAATCAAAATTTTGAAAAACGTCTTAACGGACTCAGATCTCACTTCCGAGTTCATCGTTCTCATTCAAATAATTATCTCGAATTATTCAAATACTCAAACTCAAATACGGATATAAAATCCCACATCATTCTCACATCATCGAAAGAACATCTCAACATCTTAAAAAAAATAACAAGAAAACTTCATATAACTCCTCATCTCTTTACAAAGTATATCAAACAAGGGATCTAAACCCTAATTACTCAAACTCAAGCAATTAACACGTCATCAAAAGCCCGGGTATTACACGCAGGTCGAGCTATGTCAGTTGTGGTTTCTAAAAGATGGGGAGATATGATGGACGATCAAATATTTTCTTAGCCTTGCATCGGCTTAAGAAACTGAGCTCGCTACTCTGCTCTGCCGATCTGGTTTGCTCTGAATTTTCCAAGCTGATGCTGGTCTGCTCTGGATCTGCCGAGCTGCTGCTGGTCTGCTCTGGCTCTGGCGATCTGGTGTTGGCTGCTATGCTGTTGGCTGCTATGGTGTTTGTTGCTCTGGCGATGTCTGCTCTGGCGATGTGCTCTGGCTCTGCTGCTTTGGCGATGTCTGCTCTGGTGATGTTTGCTCTGGCTCTGCAGCTCTAAGGTTTGGATGCTCTGGCTTTTTTGCTCTGGTGTAGTCTGCTCTGGCTCTGATGCTCTGCTCTCCAGAGTTGGTTCTGCTCTCTTCCCTACGTTGTTTGGTTGTTGCTTCGTTGTTTGCTCCCTTTTTGCGAGGGTTTTGATGTTTTTTTTCCTTTTTCTTGGGCTTTCTTTTTGGAGGCTCTTCTCCTTGTTTGCGCCTGTGCTTTCAGGGTTTTTTCCAAACTTCTTTTTTCAATAAAATTTCCATTTCAGTAGGTGTCTATATGCCTATTATTTAAGTGTTATATACATATCAATATTTTAATTTCTATAAAAAATTTTTGACAAAAGATTAAATAAAATTAAAAGAAGTACCCTTCCCCACCCATTGCGTAAAACAACAAAAACCCTTAAAAAAGAATAAAGTCATTGAATTCATCACATTCTTTACGTAAACAACACAAATTCTTCAAAAAAAAGGGTAAACGCATTATTCTATCAATTCTCGTTGACATTCTCTGCTAATCTATGTCAATTCTCTCAACTCTCTAATTTATGTCTCTAATTGGGGGTTAGTCTTCGATAAACCCTCCCCTACAGTATTGTTCGTGGTCCGAGGGCGTCAAGCTCGGCTGGAGTAATGGCGAACAGGTAGGTCGTTAATCACCACTTATAACTATGACGATCATTTCACGTCAGCAGTTCCGACAACCACGTTAGCATCAATTTAGGGAAAATAAAAATTATGAAAAAAATCAGAAAAATACTAAATTCTTATATTTAGATTCGAAAAATAAAATTCGTAGGAAAAATTAAAAAATATTGAAAGTTCATGTATTTACACGCAAATAACCCAAAAAAGAAAGCAAGAAAAGTTATGTACCAAAACATAATTCCAAATGAGCCTATTTCAATAGCAAAAAAAGCTCCCACATCAAATTACCCACACTATATAAATGCCAATTATACACTGTGATAATTAAATTGACTTCGGCAGCTATCGAACAAGAACAAATCGAGCAAACAAACAACAAAGAAATATGAAATGAACACCGGAGAATTACGTGGTTCGATTCTATCGAATCTACGTCCATGGAGGGTCAATCGATCGTTTATTGATTACGAAAACAACACTAAGATACAAGAGTCACTCAAGAAATCAAAACTGAAAAATCTCTCCAAGAACTCTTATTTTTCAATCTCTCTTGAATCTTCCTCTCTTGATCTTAAAGCTTTCTCTTAGATGTATATTGTGATAAAAAAGAAGGGGTGGATCTACATGATCCACTCCCTATATATATATATATATATATATATATATATATATATATATATATGTCACGACCGGTCCTAATTAAGGATAATTAAGCCGGGGAAACCGTGACTAATGGAGGGAGATTAGAAACGGGGTAGAAAGGGAATAATTAAACAAAGAAGAATCACATTTCATAATTTAACAAAAGGAATATTTATAATATAACAGAAGTTTAGTCGTATAGACTCAAATAACTAGTAAGTTCAGATATCTCTGACTTAGCCAAATAAACATAAAACTTCTGAGTGCGCAGCGGAATATGATTCTGATTACATGTATGAAGACATGTAACCCTAGAGTTCATTAATACATAATAAGACAAAAGAATCCCGCTCGTCACTTCATCACCATCGGCAGCTGCTCAACCTGCACATTTAGAAATATATGCAGGGCTTGAGTACAAAAGTACTCAGTGGGCACGTATGCCTAAGTATAAAATACATGCTTCAAAACTGTAAATTGTCATGCCATAATTAAACAGTACAGCAAGGGAGTTTTTCGCTAAAAGGCCCAAGCTTACTAAATTCATTTGTGATTCTTAAAGTTCGACTGCAGTCTAAGTTCTCTTGTAATCTATCATATCTGGAACTTTGTGCCGGAGAGGTGGCCACCTCTCACGGTCACTTGACCGGCCAACCCGCTAGATGACTCACGGTCACTGGTGTACACTAGTCCTGGCAGGATAGCTATCAACTGCTCAGGACCCGAATTCGATTGCATAATAAAAGTCACATCAGATAGATATCATACTGAAATTTAAATATTTTATGGCAAGACAATATTTGAAATAACTTCAATTAATTTAATCATGAGATAACTTGCTTGAACGTAACATTTAAACTCATTTGATATATATGAAAGTAATGCCCACCTGATATAAACTTTCTGTGGTACAGTAGTTCCTTGACTGATTATTAATCTCGTGCTTGACCTTTATTACGAGAATATAAATAAGATACTGCTCAAGTAAAATCCTCAAATAATGAGAATACAGAATTAACTATGCATGATCTATATGCATGAATTATTATTCTGAGATAATAATCTGGAAGGTTCTATTATAAATCCAGGCTATCGGATAAAACTAAGTCTCGTCTCATGGAACCGGATAATTAACTAAAATTAATCTATTCTCTTCAGGATGTTATACTCCACTGATTAAATAATCTTACTCGAGGTAATCGATAGAAAAGATATAAATAAAAACTTCGACTTATTCGCTTTATAACCTCATAATTAATCGGGCTAAAAAAAAATAGGAACAAGTAATGTTATAAAATTAAATAATTAAAAGGCTCAACATAAGGCAGCCTAATAATTAATTAAATAGAATTGGCTTGAATAATTAACATGAGAGGCCCAATTGAAATAATTCATCGGCTCAAGTAATTAAATAAATCTTGTCTCAATAAATAAATAATTTGATTAGCTGGGCTCAATTAAATAAATCAAACGAGGTCCAACGAAGATAATATAACAGCCCAATAAAATAAAATAAATGGGCTTCAATTTAAATAAATTCGGCCCAAAGAGAAATAATAAAGGCCCATCTGAGTAAAATAAATAAGGCCCAACTGAAATGATACAGCAGCCCAAATATGTGAATAATTAAAGGCCCATATAAATAAATTAAGAGGCCCAATCAGTAATTATAATCGGCCCATATAAATAAAATCAGAGGCCCAATTCATAATTAAAATCGGCCCAATTACAATAAATACAACAAGGCCCAAAAATAGATAATTATGAAGCCCAAAGAAAATAAAGGCCCAAATTTTCGGCCCAAATCAATTAAATAACAAGCCCATTAAACTAAAGCCCAAGGAAATAATTGAATTAGGCCCAACTTAATTAAATTAAAGCCCAAAACAAATTGAAGAGCCCAACTCCAAATTGACTCGGTTCTCTCTCTCAGCAATAATACACTCATCTCTCTCTCTCTCGGTTGGAGCCGATACTCTCCCTCGCCGCACAAGACTTCTCCCTCTCTCTCGCCCGTCCTTTCTCTTCGCGAGCTTCGCTGCGAATTGCTCCGGCGACTGCAGCAGCTAAGCTGCCGCCAACCGAGACTTCGATCGAAGCAGCCGCCAAACTGCCAAGGTCGCCGTTTGAAACTCTTTTCCGTCTCCAAGGTCCACCGCCGCCGCCGCGGAACCGGCGACTCAGTCGGCGCCGGTTGCACCTGCCTCTCTTTCTCCCCGTCTCTAACGTGAAGGGGATCGAAAGCTCTAAATATCCCCTGAAATTTCAGATCGGTTTTCTCCCTCAAATCCGATCTGTCTTCCTTCTCCGGTTACACCGCTGCCGCCTGCTCCGAGCGGCGTCGACTGTCGACGCGTCAAAGCCCCGGCGCTGTCCTCTCTTTCGGCCCTCCGACTCAACTCCGGCAAAGCAGCCCGTCGTCGCTGCAACTGGAAGGTCGGGAGATTCGCCGTGTCGCTGCTTCGATCCGCCACCGCCTTGAGCTATCGCCGTTGTCTGGAGCTGCTGCTGTTTCACCGGAGTCGCGGCTTGCTGGAGGAGCGCCGCCGCCTGCCGCTGCTGTTGGCCAGCCTTCTTCCTATCTCTCCCTCTCGATCCGGCCTCAGCCGAAGCGGGTGCCGCCGCCGCTGCCGTCTGTGGTTCTGCCGCCATCTCCCCCGTCCATTTCAATCGGCGGTTCAGCGTCGTTGCTCCATTCGCGATGCTGCAGTTGCTGTAACACGATTCTCGCCGAGGCAGTAAGAGCTGTCGCCGTCGTCGCCATCGTCTTGGCTCGACCGAACAGGCAGCCATCCTCACTTCCTAAAGCTAAGTTCCAAATCTCCGTTTCTTTCTTTTCGTTGCGTGATTGAGTTTCGATACGAACATAAATTTCCTCGAGTAAGAATCTAGTACTTAGCATTCTATGTGTAAGCATACTGTAGCAAGCCTATATTCGATTCATGAGCTAAGGTATTCTCTTTCTTTTTGTCTGTGGAGTCTGATTTCATATGCATAAGCTGATCATGCTTTGGTTATGTCGCCTATCATGCTTGAATGCAGTAATGTGTGATGGAAAACAATATATGGGCTAAGCAATACCTTGAAATGTGTTGTTGGTTAAATATTGTTGTTTGTTGAACTGGAGTAACTGAACTTAAGGTTCCTGGCAAAGAGGAAATGAATGATTCTTGTTTTAATGCAGGTGCTAATCAAATGGAATGAAATCATTGAAGCTCAGCCTTACCTTGAGATCTTAGCAGAATGAATTGGGGCTGCTCTTCAATATTTTTTTTCGGTGAAATGAAGTGAGATTGAGAGCTGTTTGTTGGCTGGGGTTGATACTAATAATTCATTGGTGAAGAATTGAGTGTAGTGGTGGGGGAAAAAGAAAGAAAAACATAATGATAGTGGTGTGGGAACAAAGTTTAATGGAAAGAAAAAGAGAAGAAAAAGAAAGGAAAAAAAATTGTAGAGGAGAATTATTGATGTATTTTCTCTGACTCGGTGATTCTGTAACTGTAAAGTGAATCACGTGCTCATATTTGCTTGTACTGTTTATTTAAATAAATCTCGATTTCGACATGTGATATCTCGCTAAAATCGATAAGTTATAAAATGAATCTAAATTAAATCCGTAGATTTAATTTGTTCGTTGTCTTGATATTTAAATTAAATCCGCAGATTTAATTAACTCACGAGTCGGAAATAATCCACGACTTGAGTAAAAATAAATTCTAATTCCATCTCACTTAAATAAATAACGTGACTTTGCTAAGTCAGTTATAACTCTGAAATAATATCATTGATTGTTTTAACAATATAAATTCAGGATCATAAGCTGAATTCATATCAGGATAATAACCGTTTTCATTCACTGATGAATAAAAATAAACACTCATAACTGGATTCAAAATATATAAAAGAGTGGGTCATTACATACTACCCCTCTTAACAAAAATTTCGTCCCGAAATTTGCATATTTCTTCTAAAACAGTTCGGGGTATTTATCCTTCATTTTGTCTTCAAGCTCCCACGTGGCTTCCTCTTGTCCGTGGTGTCTCCATAAGACTTTCACTGATGTGATTGCCTTATTCCTGAGTTGTTGTACTTTTCGATCTAGAATGGCTTCTGGTCTCTCTTCATAACTTAAGTCTGGGCAAAGGATCATCTCTTCTTGGTGGATTATGTGCTTTGGATCGAAAACGTATTTTCTGAGTTGTGATACGTGGAAAACATTGTGAACGTTTCCAAAGCTTGGCGGTAACGCCAACCTATAGGCTACTGGGCCTATTCTCTCCAAAATCTCATAAGGTCCTACGAATCGGGGCCTAAGTTTTCCCTTGACACCAAACCTAGTTATCCCCTTGGTAGGAGATACCTTTAGGAAGACCTTGTCTCCTATTTCAAAACATAACTCAGTTCGACGTGCATCAGCGTAAGATTTCTGTCTATCTTGTGCCTCTTTTATTCGCCCTCTGATCTGGCGGACTATCTCAACCATCTCGTTTACCATGTCTGGTCCTAAAACTTTTCTCTCACCCACTTCATCCCAATAAAGCGGTGATCTACATTTTCTTCCATATAATGCCTCATATGGTGCCATATCAATAGTCGCCTGATAACTGTTATTATAGGCAAATTCAATCAACGGCAGCACTGCTTCCCAACTTCCACCCCTGTCTAGGACCACTGTTCTCAACATATCTTCGAGGGTCTGAATTGTTCTTTCAGACTGCCCATCTGTCTGCGGGTGGAAGGCGGTGCTGAAATTTAACCTCGTGCCTAACTCCTTCTGTAAGCTTATCCAAAATCTAGAAGTAAATTTTGAGTCTCGGTCTGAAGTGATCGACACGGGTACACCGTGTAAGCGTACAATCTCTCGAACATACAACTGAGCTAGCTTGTCTGACCCATGTGTGATCGGTATTGGTATAAAATGAGCACATTTTGTGAGTCGATCCACTATTACCCAAATGGCAGTGTTTCCTCTCTTCGTTTTGGGCAAACTGGTCACAAAATCCATTGCGATGTGCTCCCACTTCCATTCTGGAATTTCCAACGGTTGTAGTTTTCCATATGGCCTTTGATGTAAGGCCTTCACCTGTTGGCATGCTAGGCATTTCTCCACAAATGACGCTATGTCTCTCTTCATTCCTTCCCACCAAAAGTGTTTCTTTAGGTCCTGATACATCTTAGTACTGCCTGGGTGGGCAGTATAAGGGGTATCGTGAGCCTCACTCATGATTTTATCCTTAAGCTCATCATCGTGGGGGATGCATATTCTTCCTTCAAAAAGGATAACATTATCTGATGCTTCTTGATAATTCTTGACGCCTCCTTTCCTTACTGCTTCCCGTAGTTTTTCCATCTTCCCGTCTTTTCTTTGTGCTTCTACGATCATCTTCCTCAAGTTAGGTACTGTTGCCACAACGCTTGCTATCGTCCCTGGTGGTTTAACCACTTCTATGCTCATTTTGCTAAATTCCCTTATGAGCACCGTCTCTCGAGTGATGAGAGCTCCCAATTTAGATTGGGTCTTACGACTCAATGCATCAGCCACTACGTTGGCCTTGCCTGGGTGGTAGTTAATACCGCAGTCATAGTCTTTCACTAGTTCGAGCCATCTCCTCTGTCTCATGTTGAGGTCCTTTTGCTCGAAAAAGTATTTCAGGCTTTTATGATCTGTGAATATTTCACACCTAACTCCATATAGGTGGTGCCTCCAAATCTTCAGCGCATGCACCACTGCAGCTAACTCCAGATCATGAGTCGGGTAATTCAGTTCATGTGGCCTAAGCTGTCGTGACGCATATGCTATCACTCTTCCTTCTTGCATCAGCACGCAACCAAGTCCATTTTTGGACGCGTCTGTGTAGATCATGTATTCCTTATCAGCTGTTGGGACGGCTAACACTGGTGCCGTAGTTAACTTCTCCTTAAGTTCTTGGAAGCTCTTCTCGCACTCCTCTGTCCAAGAAAATTTTATTCCCTTCCTGAGTAGTTGCGTCATTGGCCTTGCAATTTTGGAAAATCCTTCCATAAACCTCCTATAGTAACCTGCCAATCCTAAGAAACTTCTTATTTCATTAGGGTTAGTAGGCGATTTCCATTCGCGCACTGATTGCACTTTTTCAGGGTCCACTTTAATCCCTTCTGATGATACAATATGTCCTAAAAACGTGACTTCGCTGAGCCAAAACTCACACTTGCTGAATTTGGCATAAAGGCGCTCTGTCCTCAACGTTTCTAGAACAATTCTCAGATGTTCCTCATGGTCTTTATCGTTCTTCGAGTAGATCAGGATGTCATCTATGAATACCAAGACAAATTTGTCTAAATACGGATGGAACACTCGATTCATGAGGTCCATGAACACGGCTGGCGCATTAGTTAGCCCGAATGGCACAACTACAAATTCGTAGTGGCCATACCTAGTTCGAAATGCCGTCTTAGGTACGTCTTCTGGTCGAATCTTCAGCTGGTGATAACCAGACCGCAAATCAATCTTCGAGAACACACTTGCTCCCTTGAGCTGGTCGAAGAGGTCATCTATCCTTGGTAAAGGATATTTGTTCTTCAGTGTCACTTTGTTCAGTTCCCTATAGTCTATGCACATTCTCAATGTGCCATCCTTTTTCTTCACAAAAAGTACAGGTGCACCCCAAGGTGATACACTTGGCCTAATGAATCCAAGTTCCAAAAGTTCTTGCAGTTGTATTTTGAGTTCTTCCAACTCTTTAGGAGCCATCCGGTATGGTGCCTTCGAAATGGGAGCTGCCCCGGGCTCCAAATCAATGGTAAACTCAATTGGTCTGTCCGGTGGTGGCCCTGGCAGAATCTCTGGAAATACATCTGAAAAGTCCCGTACAATTGCTACATCTTCTATACTCTTTTCAGTACCCAGTTCTCCGTGCAAGTATACGAGGTAAGCTGGGTATCCCTTCTTCATCATTTTCGTTGCTTGTAGGGCGGAGATGATCATCTTTCTTCTTCCCATACTAATTCCGTGGAAATGTGACGGCTCCCTTCCTGGGGGTCGAAACAATATCTGTCTTTCGTTACAAAGGATGGTGGCATAGTTCTCGGCTAGCCAGTCCATTCCTAGGATTATGTCCACATCTCCCATCGGTATAACATAAGAGTTGTTTACTACAATCTTGTGTGACCCTATGTTCAGTTCTAGGTTCAAGCACACATGATCTACTGTCGTCATCCCTCCTATAGGTGATGATATACTCAACTCCTGGTCAGCTCTTTCCATTTTAAGTTTTAATGTATCAACACATGTACTTGAAATGAAAGTATGCGATGCGCCCGTATCAAATAGAAGTACAACAGGAGTATTGAGTAGCATGCCCATACCTGCCAGGTTTCCCTGGTTGTTCTCGGGCTGCTTCTGCCTCATAGCATAGGCTCTAGCATGACGAGGTTTTTCATGTTGTTTCTGTTGTCGCTGCTGTTGTTGGCGGGCCTGTTGCTGATACGGTTGTTGAGGTTGTGGTTGGTACTGTAGCTGTTGGTGTTGCTGTGGCTGCTGATACTGTGGTTGCTGCCTTGGGTATGGTTGCGGCAAAGCTTGGATTGCTCGCAGATGCGGAGCCTGGATAGGTGGGTTTGGCCTTGAACTCGTTCCATGTTGCTTATTCGGGCACCGGTTTGCATAGTGCCCTTTCTGGTTACAGATATAGCAACTATCACTGCCGGCCTTACAGATTCCCACATGATTTTTGTTACATTTGGGGCAATGTGGGGCCCTCTGTTGGTCATTTCCCATCTGTTTCGGTGCACTCTGGCCTCCATAGCCCTGTGACTGGAAAACCCGTCCCTGCCATGGCCTCTTCTCACCTTGGTTCGGGTTACTGTTGTCCCATCTCCTCTTTCCTCTAAAATTCTGATTATGATTTTGATCATGTGGAGGTGCTGGCGCAGGTACAATTGCAAGTCTTTCTCCTGGCATGGCTGCCTCAATGTCTAACGCTCGACTGAGCGACTCAGTGTAAGACAATCCTCCATGGCTTGCCAAAGCCATCCTAATCTCGTGCCTCAGTCCGGCACAAAACTTTTCAGCCATCTTATCATCTGTGTCAACTTGTTCCGGCGCATATCTAGACATATCGCAGAACATCCTGTCATATTGAGTTACCGACATCTTCCCTTGCTTTAGATTGTAAAATTCAGCTTCCTTCTTCTTGCGGTAGCTCTTGGGTATATACTTGTCATATATACCAGCTTTGAATTGTTCCCAGGTCAGGTTTTCTAATTGCTCTGCTGTCATCGTTTTCATCCGTGCTTCCCACCAGAAATCAGCTGACCCAGTCAACTGAAAGGACATACAAGTCAGACGTTCCTGGTCGGTGCAACGCAGGAAGTTGAAAATGCGTTCAATAGCGCGAACCCAAGTTTCAGCTTCTGCCGGGTCTCCTGTCCCGTTGAAAGTAGGTGGGTTCTGTCGCAAAAATAATTCTTCAATCCGTCGTTCTGGCTGAACAGGTGGTTGAACTATTTCGGGTTCTGGTTCTGGCACTGTTTCTGGGTCTCTTCTTTCATTTCGGGGAATCCTGCCCCCTCCTCTTGGTCGTCCTCGTTTTGGCGGCATTCTATTAGGTTAACACAAGTTGTCAGCGCATTAAAAAAAACAATAAGGCCATACTTTCATTTCTATAGTTACTCTTCAACTCATCGAGTTCTGCTCTTGTTAAAACTTAAACGAACATATAAATAAAACATAGCGGAACGACTTGCTGCGAAAAACCAATAAGATCACCATATATATACCATAAAAAAAATTTGCCTCAATGAGGACTTTACATCATCATAAAATCTAGATTCAAAGATCTATCCAAGTACCACACATGATGAACTGGCTACCTAGTGAGCCATTACAAAAACTACTCAGTCACGGAACGTCCCAAGGTTTCGCGTCTCCGTACTAATACTAGTCAAAAGTCTATGCCGACACATGGCATACAAAAGCATTAAAATTATCTATGTTTCTGGAATATTTAAATAACATCATACTAGACATATATATAAACCGGTCTAAGAAGATCGGGTACAAGATCCCTGGGTCGGGGCATGGCTGTCTTCCTCTGGATCCTCTTCCGGATCTTCCTCTGGATCCTCTTCCGGATCTTCCTCTGGATCCTCATCTGTTTCTCCGCCAGATGGGTGCGACTCACCCCTTCCTTCACCTGCTGCTTGGCCAATGATGGCTGAGCGAATCATCTTCAAGGTGACTCGAAGAGTTGGGCGGTCGTCCATGGCCGGGGCTTTGCCCTTTTTGAGGAAATCCATGGTATCGGCTAAGACTCTGTCCACGTCGGCCATAGCGGCTGCTATCTCTGCCTTGCTCAACTGCCTCGATGACAATGGTGGCTCACAGACTAATGGCACTGAACCCGTGCCAGGTGGAAAATCTCTGTAGGCTTGAGGCCTAGAGGGGCCTGCCTCAGCGTCGTGCCTCCTGGGTTGCCCTAAGATAGGGGCTGCTGGTGGAGTCGGCTCCGGAAGTGGGTCCAGTAGTTCGTCGGGCGAAGGTACTCCGACTCGAGCAAGGTCTCCCGGACGTATATACGGCCCTCGAGGAGCATTTCCCCAACGAGTGAATTGTGCCTGGATCTCAGCAGTAAATCCAGAGAAATCATAATGCAAGTCATAGGACCTGCCAGAACGAGTGATGTAGTGAGCGGAAATCATCCTCGCCCATCCCTGCCATTCTGATGGCAGCAAATCTATTAGCCGCTCCATTCCGTCATAGTCCGATATCCCATGGTCTCTTGCAGCGATCCAGTGTCGATGGAAGCCGGCCAAGAATTGGCCTAAGTCATCACCGTGGCATCGGCGATAAGTAAAATATGAGTTCCTGATTGCATCCGGACTAGCATCTCGACGCAACGGCCGTCGTTTGGTAAAGCGCATCCTCGCCATCTATACATGAAGGTCGCATAATCAAACTCACGAATATCAAAAATAGGTGGCAAAACAGTAAGGTTCAAACACATCTACAACAGTAAGGTAATAATTCTGCTTGAGTCTAGAAATTCTAACCACGGTATTATAATCATAAGAGCCTAACACTAGACTCGAATATATAACTCGTGAAGTCTTAAATATGCTGCAACTAGTACTAATTAGGGTTTTGAAAAGAGATAACTCCGCTATGTTGCAGTTTCCAAACTATGTAGGGTATTCTTATTACTATGAAAAGTGTTCCCACTATACTCTGATTAAGGCAATAGTTGATTCGGTATCCGCCTCGCGTGAATAATCCGAACGAAGATCTATGCCCGTGTCACTATCTCATGTGTGACACTTTTCTTTACTCCCCATTGTATTTGTTTGTTGGTTTCTCGTCTGGTTCACTAATTTTGTAATTTACTCATCGCCTCAATTTACAGAGAAAAGCAAAAATGTTCTTGCTAAATTCCTTCTATTGTTGTGTTCATAACAGTGATCATGCATCCTTAGCGCATCTAAGTTCATTGAGTAACATCCCCATAAAAGGCATAAGTAAAATCAACATTTGCATCAAAGCGAAATATAAACTTCAACATTCAAAACTTTCTGTTGCATTCCTTTCTGTTGAGCATAGCGATGTGATGAAGTGCTGAGCTTTTGCCGACTGACTCTTTTATACTAGTGATCATACTAGAAAAATTTATTAACTCTAGGGTTCAGAGCAAATAAACTGCTCTGATACCACTCTGTCACGACCGGTCCTAATTAAGGATAATTAAGCCGGGGAAACCGTGACTAATGGAGGGAGATTAGAAACGGGGTAGAAAGGGAATAATTAAACAAAGAAGAATCACATTTCATAATTTAACAAAAGGAATATTTATAATATAACAGAAGTTTAGTCGTATAGACTCAAATAACTAGTAAGTTTCAGATATCTCTGACTTAGCCAAATAAACATAAAACTTCTGAGTGCGCAGCGGAATATGATTCTGATTACATGTATGAAGACATGTACCCTAGAGTTCATTAATACATAATAAGACAAAAGAATCCCGCTCGTCACTTCATCACCATCGGCAGCTGCTCAACCTGCACATTTAGAAATATATGCAGGGCTTGAGTACAAAAGTACTCAGTGGGCACGTATGCCTAAGTATAAAATACATGCTTCAAAACTGTAAATTGTCATGCCATAATTAAACAGTACAGCAAAGGGAGTTTTTCGCTAAAAGGCCCAAGCTTACTAAATTCATTTGTGATTCTTAAAGTTCGACTGCAGTCTAAGTTCTCTTGTAATCTATCATATCTGGAACTTTGTGCCGGAGAGGTGGCCACCTCTCACGGTCACTTGACCGGCCAACCCGCTAGATGACTCACGGTCACTGGTGTACACTAGTCCTGGCAGGATAGCTATCAACTGCTCAGGACCCGAATTCGATTGCATAATAAAAGTCACATCAGATAGATATCATACTGAAATTTAAATATTTTATGGCAAGACAATATTTGAAATAACTTCAATTAATTTAATCATGAGATAAACTTGCTTGAACGTAACATTTAAACTCATTTGATATATATGAAAGTAATGCCCACCTGATATAAACTTTCTGTGGTACAGTAGTTCCTTGACTGATTATTAATCTCGTGCTTGACCTTTATTACGAGAATATAAATAAGATACTGCTCAAGTAAAATCCTCAAATAATGAGAATACAGAATTAACTATGCATGATCTATATGCATGAATTATTATTCTGAGATAATAATCTGGAAGGTTCTATTATAAATCCAGGCTATCGGATAAAACTAAGTCTCGTCTCATGGAACCGGATAATTAACTAAAATTAATCTATTCTCTTCAGGATGTTATACTCCCTGATTAAATAATCTTACTCGAGGTAATCGATAGAAAAGATATAAATAAAAACTTCGACTTATTCGCTTTATAACCTCATAATTAATCGGGCTAAAAAAAAATAGGAACAAGTAATGTTATAAAATTAAATAATTAAAAGGCTCAACATAAGGCAGCCTAATAATTAATTAAATAGAATTGGCTTGAATAATTAACATGAGAGGCCCAATTGAAATAATTCATCGGCTCAAGTAATTAAATAAATCTTGTCTCAATAAATAAATAATTTGATTAGCTGGGCTCAATTAAATAAATCAAACGAGGTCCAACGAAGATAATATAACAGCCCAATAAAATAAAATAAATGGGCTTCAATTTAAATAAATTCGGCCCAAAGAGAAATAATAAAGGCCCATCTGAGTAAAATAAATAAGGCCCCAACTGAAATGATACAGCAGCCCAAATATGTGAATAATTAAAGGCCCATATAAATAAATTAAGAGGCCCAATCAGTAATTATAATCGGCCCATATAAATAAAATCAGAGGCCCAATTCATAATTAAAATCGGCCCAATTACAATAAATACAACAAGGCCCAAAATAGATAATTATGAAGCCCAAAGAAAATAAAGGCCCAAATTTTCGGCCCAAATCAATTAAATAACAAGCCCATTAAACTAAAGCCCAAGGAAATAATTGAATTAGGCCCAACTTAATTAAATTAAAGCCCAAAACAACTTGAAGAGCCCAAACTCCAAATTGACTCGGTTCTCTCTCTCAGCAATAATACACTCATCTCTCTCTCTCTCGGTTGGAGCCGATACTCTCCCTCGCCGCACAAGACTTCTCCCTCTCTCTCGCCCGTCCTTTCTCTTCGCGAGCTTCGCTGCGAATTGCTCCGGCGACTGCAGCAGCTAAGCTGCCGCCAACCGAGACTTCGATCGAAGCAGCCGCCAAACTGCCAAGGTCGCCGTTTTGAAACTCTTTCCGTCTCCAAGGTCCACCGCCGCCGCCGCGGAACCGGCGACTCAGTCGGCGCCGGTTGCCACCTGCCTCTCTTTCTCCCCGTCTCTAACGTGAAGGGGATCGAAAGCTCTAAATATCCCCTGAAATTTCAGATCGGTTTCTCCCTCAAATCCGATCTGTCTTCCTTCTCCGGTTACACCGCTGCCGCCTGCTCCGAGCGGCGTCGACTGTCGACGCGTCAAAGCCCCGGCGCTGTCCTCTCTTTCGGCCCCTCCGACTCAACTCCGGCAAAGCAGCCCGTCGTCGCTGCAACTGGAAGGTCGGGAGATTCGCCGTGTCGCTGCTTCGATCCGCCACCGCCTTGAGCTATCGCCGTTGTCTGGAGCTGCTGCTGTTTCACCGGAGTCGCGGCTTGCTGGAGGAGCGCCGCCGCCTGCCGCTGCTGTTGGCCAGCCTTCTTCCTATCTCTCCCTCTCGATCCGGCCTCAGCCGAAGCGGGTGCCGCCGCCCGCTGCCGTCTGTGGTTCTTGCCGCCATCTCCCCCGTCCATTTCAATCGGCGGTTCAGCGTCGTTGCTCCATTCGCGATGCTGCAGTTGCTGTAACACGATTCTCGCCGAGGCAGTAAGAGCTGTCGCCGTCGTCGCCATCGTCTTGGCTCGACCGAACAGGCAGCCATCCTCACTTCCTAAAGCTAAGTTCCAAATCTCCGTTTCTTTCTTTTCGTTGCGTGATTGAGTTTCGATACGAACATAAATTTCCTCGAGTAAGAATCTAGTACTTAGCATTCTATGTGTAAGCATACTGTAGCAAGCCTATATTCGATTCATGAGCTAAGGTATTCTCTTTCTTTTTGTCTGTGGAGTCTGATTTCATATGCATAAGCTGATCATGCTTTGGTTATGTCGCCTATCATGCTTGAATGCAGTAATGTGTGATGGAAAACAATATATGGGCTAAGCAATACCTTGAAATGTGTTGTTGGTTAAATATTGTTGTTTGTTGAACTGGAGTAACTGAACTTAAGGTTCCTGGCAAAGAGGAAATGAATGATTCTTGTTTTAATGCAGGTGCTAATCAAATGGAATGAAATCATTGAAGCTCAGCCTTACCTTGAGATCTTAGCAGAATGAATTGGGGCTGCTCTTCAATATTTTTTTTCGGTGAAATGAAGTGAGATTGAGAGCTGTTTGTTGGCTGGGGTTGATACTAATAATTCATTGGTGAAGAATTGAGTGTAGTGGTGGGGGAAAAAGAAAGAAAAACATAATGATAGTGGTGTGGGAACAAAGTTTAATGGAAAGAAAAAGAGAAGAAAAAGAAAGGAAAAAAAATTGTAGAGGAGAATTATTGATGTATTTTCTCTGACTCGGTGATTCTGTAACTGTAAAGTGAATCACGTGCTCATATTTGCTTGTACTGTTTATTTAAATAAATCTCGATTTCGACATGTGATATCTCGCTAAAATCGATAAGTTATAAAATGAATCTAAATTAAATCCGTAGATTTAATTTGTTCGTTGTCTTGATATTTAAATTAAATCCGCAGATTTAATTAACTCACGAGTCGGAAATAATCCACGACTTGAGTAAAAATAAATTCTAATTCCATCTCACTTAAATAAATAACGTGACTTTGCTAAGTCAGTTATAACTCTGAAATAATATCATTGATTGTTTTAACAATATAAATTCAGGATCATAAGCTGAATTCATATCAGGATAATAACCGTTTTCATTCACTGATGAATAAAAATAAACACTCATAACTGGATTCAAAATATATAAAAGAGTGGGTCATTACATTTACACTTATAAAATTTGATATTATGAAAAGCAAAAAAAAGTTAATTTTTTTTAAAAAATGTAATAAAAAAATTTAAAATACATTTTTTCAAAATGATGAGGGAGGAGAGAGAAATTTATAAATTATAATAAACAAATTTAATTTGTACATTTTAAAATCAAATATTTACATAAAATATCAAATTAAAGCTCTTATCGTGATCTTTAATTTGATAGGTATATTAAATATTTATAATTAATCGAATTTCATAATTTTGGAAAGAAATAAAACAACAAATAAGAAGTTAAAGAAATGAAAAAAAAAAGAAAAAATAGTTTAAACAAGTACCTTCAATTTTATTATAACTACAAATTGAAACTTAATTTTGAAATTGATTTCAAATTGAAAACTGCCTTTTAATATAGTATAGATATTATAGATTATAGAATATTTAGTTTCATAAATTATCAAGTTGGCGTAACTTGAAGAAATGTAGAATTTCATTCTCTATATGCTAAATATTTGA